>NC_035443.2:180136646-180440942 GCF_002127325.2 Helianthus annuus | reverse complement strand
TATCATATAGTTGCATTGCGATTTGATTAAAATGTAACGTAAATCGAATTTATATCGTACAATGATAACGTATTATACGCGACCTAACTAACTCGAATTTATATCGTCAAGCCAAAAACTCTCGAGGGGGTGAAAGTGGCATTTACAAAGTTCATAAAAAGTTAAGTGGTTAAAAATTGAATTTCCTAAACTTAAGGGCTAAGAAATGGTAAAGATAAAATTTGATAAAGGTTTGGGGTAATCAATTAACCATTGTCAACACTTTTGAGTATAGTTTAAACACTTTTCATTGAATGGCATGATACACTCTCGTTGGTTGATTTTGAAGTTTACCACTTTCAAGTGTCTAACCACTCCCTACACCCTTATAGGTGTAGGAATAAATAACTCAGTTTATAATAAACACTTTTCATTGAATGACATCACCGGAGAAGACACTATAATAAACATGGTGTAAACGTGTTTGTGAAGGTAAAACACATGGTATAAATGTGTTATTTACTTCTATTTTCTTATTATCAGCGGCAAAAAAGTCTTTTCACGTTTCAGAGGGTAATATTGCAATGTTTTTCAATAGTTGAGGGGTAAGACAACAAAATTTCCCTGAGAGATGGTAAGAGTGCCAATCGCATCTAAACTCAGTGGGTAAAATTGTAGTTTACTCTATATAATTATAGGGGTTGGCTAAATGCACCCCCCTTTTTACTAAATGCACCCCCCTTTCCATAAAAAAACTTTTTAAAACTTTTCAAATTTGACCCTTTAAAAATCCATGACTCACAATTAGAAGAGGTTACACCAACCAAAAGATTTATTAAGATTGAGTGAATTACCTTGAAGGCGTGACGCGGTTTGCAACCCATCAACTGCAAAGTGTTGTGAAGATATATTGAAAATAAAGTATTAAAATTCCATGACTCTTATTTTTTATAACATAAATCCATGACTCTTATTTTTTATAACATCCAGATTCAAAATTGTTTGACTTTTTTTTAGATATATTGAACAAGATGTACACAATTAGAAGAGGTTACACCAACCGATTGAAAACCACAATTTTTAGATATATTGAAAATAAAGTCTTAAAAATCCATGACTCGCATTTTTTATAACATCCAGATATACACCAACCGATTCAGTTCGTAAATGATCTATAACCAACTGAAATGTTCAAACTTGATTCAAAATAAACCGAATATCAAACAAAATCAATTCAATTTCATCGAAACATAATCAAATCAATCCAAACATGCATCTACAAGGTTCTTATCCATAAGTAACAAATGAAGTTTAAAAAAAATTGCAATTAAAGATTAACCAACATATTGTATACTTCGGTCTGGATTATGTTCATCTCGTATATGAACTAACTTCCAACAATCATTCATTTTTGTATATGCTCCGATCAATTCAAATGGACAGTTTATTTTTTTGGTGCCAGTAGCTTTACTTGTACCATTAACGGACCTATACACACCACCACGTTCACACATTAGTATGACTTTAGAATAACCATTTGGCTTTGTTCTTGATCTCTTAGTGACGATAACATAGCCAACATCGCGTGCGGTGTTTTGAACCCATTCCATCATCTCTTCACGGGATTTGAACTCCTAAAAATAAACTAATATTAGATTTGGGACATGACTACAGACATTATCAATACAAGCTTATAATCATAGCTTCATCCTTCAAATAAAAATTATACCTGATCGGTAGAAAATACAGACATCTTTTTGTATAACTCTTGATGTCGAACTGTGATAAACCGTCATAACTAATATCAGAGGCATAAACTCGAAAACGATTATTAACATATACAATAATATAATACATAAGATAATATATTAATTAATATATACTCTATATCAAACAAGTATGTACAGGAAGGAATATAATATATTAACAAACAGTGAAGATATAATATGTATAACTCTTGAAGTCTTCATGCGCAAATCGAAAAATATAATATGTATAACTCTTGAAGTCTTCATGCACAAATCGAAAAATATTATAAAGGCATCTTTATTTGTAAATCCACTACAGACATGATTTGTGGTAAAGTTTGAATCGAAAAAAAAAAAAAAAAAATAAGAAGAACTATATTAATGAGAAAGATGAATACATACCAAGAACGCTCAATCAATTAGATTTTTTATGAAAATCAAAGTTGCACTAAATCGTTTTTCAAGGTCTCTCTTAATCTCCTTCTTTCAATCAGCAGTAATTTTGTTATGAAGCCATTCTAATGTAAAAGAAAAACACGTTTAGGTAAGTATTCAAATTATGGGAAGTGGATAAACCCCTATAAAAAATAGGTATAGTTTCTTATGCAATTTAAAAAAAATAGAAAAAACAAGGGTTCATTGTTTTTATTTACAAACTTCAGGGGGGAGGTGTAGCCAGTAAAAAATTGAAAAAGGGAGGTACATTTAGTATCACCCATAATTATATAATAATTTATTAAAAACTTAAAAAAATATTATTTTATTGATCTGAAAATACTTTTGAGAGTTTCCATAAATACACCTCGAATGAAAACAACCCAAAACAAAACTTGGAGAAAACGAAACTTGGTGCAACCAGTTTTACCCAAAACCGGGTCCTCCTCTTTGAATATAATAAAACTCCAAACTCCACCATATTATTCTCTTAACTAAATCTCCCCTACCCTAATCTCATTATATTATATTATATTATTCTCAAATCAAACATTCATCTTCTTCAAATCACAATTTCAATTTCATCTTCTCAGATCTGTTATCATCTGTTAATCACTCATCATGCATTCTAATCACCTCCTTCTCGAAGAACCTATTCGTATGGCCTCGATTCTCGAGCCTTCGAAGGCTGTAAGTTCATTATTAGATCTGTTTTCGTTAATTTTCGTTGATTTTTGTTTGATATATGAATTTATGCGTGTGAAATTATTCGATTGATGTGTTGATGTGTGTCTGTGTTTGTTTGTGTATTGATGATCTGGATTTGTGAAGTTTTTTGATTATGTTAACGTGTTTTGCAGAGTTTTTTCCCTGCGATGACGAAAATCGTTGGAACTTTAGGTCCGAGATCGCGATCGGTTGAGGTTATATCTGGATGCCTGAAAGCTGGAATGTCTGGTATGAATTTTGATTTGTTTACGTGTGTAAATTGAGCAGACTTGTGAGTTACTTGAGATCCGCTTGTTAAAAACTCAAATCGAGCAGTGGTTGAGCTTTTTTTAAGGCTTATTTATTAAACGAGTTCGAGACCAAACTAGTTTTTTTTTATTTTGTATAATTCTTATTTAATATATTAAATATCTATATTTATTATTGTTATACAAATTATAATTAAACAAAATATGTGTAAATATATAAATTTAATAACTAATAAATAATAAATTATAAAAATCTTAGTTAACAAAATATATGTAAATATAATAAAAATATATTTAATTAATATAAATTAAATAAGTAATAGATAATAAATGATTTGAACTCAAGCTTGAAAAAATACTCAGCCGTGTTCGGGCTTTAGAATTATAGCTCAGAACGAGCCGAGCTCATAGTTGTCAATAGCGACTGTCGCTATTTGGGCCATAGCGACCTATAGCGTGAATAGCGACAGTTAGTTTTTCTTTATGTAAATAGCAATTAGATATAGCTATAAACAGTGGCGGACCCAGAAATTATTTGCTGGAGGTGCGGATGAGGTGTTTAACCATATTTTCAAGGGGTGCGGTCGGGTTTTTTGCCTAAAATATACACTAAAATTTTTTTTCAAGGGGTGCGGCCGCCCACCCTGGCTAAAGGGTAGGTCCGCCCCTGGCTATAAAATAGCTGGATTTATAGGTTTTTGTTAAATATACATGTAAAATAGCATATATACCAAGGTATTTTGATATAATATACATATAAAAATTTTCAAAATTCTTTTTCTAGTGTATGTGTATCGCTATATATAAAATAGCAGTTGCTATTCGTCGCTATTCGCTATGTAGCATATAGGTCCCTTGTCGCTATTTGTCGCTATTCGCTATTAACAACCATGGCCGAGCTCTCGTAAGTTAAACGAGCCGTATACTTGACTTGAAGATTTGTGATTTTGTGGTGCTTGTTTAGTGATGTCAATTAGGAATTACTTTTTGCATGTAATGTCAAACCTTTTTTTTTTTTCTTAAGATCCATAATGATATGATTTTGTTGTTGTTAATTGTGATAACTTTTGTGATGGTTTGGTTGATATTGATGTTGATGATGATGTGGCAGTTGCTAGATTTGATTTTTCATGGGGAGACTCTGCTTATCACCAAGAAACTTTGGATAATCTGAGGACGGCTGTGAAAAGCACTAAGAAGCTTTGTGCAGTATGCTGTTTTTATTTTATTTTTATTTTTTAATCCGGTTCAGTTGATCATGTTATGATGTTAATGTAACTGCAAGTTTATCTCTGAATTATATCAAATTGATTTTTTTTTTAATTTACAGGTAATGCTTGATACAGTTGGTGCTGAGATGCAAGTTGTGAATAAGAGTGAGAAGGCTATTTCTCTTCAACAGGATGATAATGTGATTTTGACCCCTGACAAAGGTCAAGAAGCTTCTTCTCAAGTACTGCCAATTAACTTTGATGGACTAGCTAAGGTGAGAAAACACTTTTGGCTCCTTGTTTATCTAAGCAGTTGATGCGGTATAAAAATGGATATTGGTCAAGGACTGATATTTGAGATATAGGTTATCGTGGTGGGATATGGGTAGTTTTACATCATGTAGAATTTATATATATAGCAATTTAACAACAATTTAGTATGCGCTCCTACGGTTAACAAATTAACCTTTTACAACTTGCAAAACACTAACAATTGTAGCAAGTAGGAACTCTTTAAGACTTTTAGAACAATAACATATAACAATTAAGACTTAAAAGTTAAAACACTAATAGCAACAACAAGAAGAAAGACAGATACTAGAACTAAGAAGAAAGGTATTGATATCGGGAAAATCGGTGACATACCGGTCATTATCGCCAATAATATCGGTATTGATATTCTGACCGATATTTGACACCGACTTAACTGCATAGTTATTTATATTGTTTTTTTTAAACTTAATTACCTGATACCATCCATATTAATTTAAGAAAAATATGAAAACTCTGTAAATTTAGGTGCTTCTAAAATGTTAAGGTTTGAATTACTATCTACTGTTGATGATTTATATAAAAAAAGAACATATAAAAAAAGAAATTTCTCAAACTTTTATGTGTTGGTATTATGAAGTCTGTAGATTTAGGTGCTTCTGTTAATGACATGCTCTGCGCGCGGGTATGATTTGGGTTAATTCTGGCCTGTTTTAGTCTTTTAGTGGCGCATATATGCTTACGAGACTGTTTACGTGTTCTTTTCAGGCTGTGAAGAAGGGTGACACCATTTTTGTTGGTCAATACTTGTTCACAGGAAGCGAAACCACCTCTGTTTGGCTGGAGGTAAGATTTATATTTTCAATCATATACTTTAAAAACATATTTTGTGGATATGGACATGTAAAACCGCTGTACATGATTGATGTAACACTTTCTCTTTTACCAATCTACAACCTGTATTATTTAATAAACTAACACATGCAAAATAAAAATTTTGATCAGGTTGATAAAGTTAATGGGAATGATGTTGATTGCAAGATAAAGAATTCTGCAACTCTAGCTGGTGCCTTGTTCACTCTCCATGCCTCCCAAATTCATATTGATCTGCCTACTCTCACTGAAAAAGATAAAGAGGTGAGGAGTGTTCATATAGTTTTGGTTCAAACTTTCGAAATTAATGTCTTTATATTATTTGTTTTCTCCAAGTTGTTATGGATCATAGTTGTTAATAGCGACCATGGCGGTCGCTATAGCGCGCTTTATGGCGATGCGACTATGTGTCGCTAAGTTGGTCATGGCGATGAATAGCGATTTTAGCGACAGTTATTAATTTTTTTTGTAATTTTTTTTTATTTTTTTTAGTGTTATAAAGGGTTATAGCTATAAAATAGCTAGATTTATAGGTTTTGTTAAATATACATGTAAAATAGCATATATACAAGGGTATTTTGATGTAATATACATATAAAAATTTTCAGAATTCTTTTTCTAGTGTAATCGCTATTTATAAAATTGCCGTCGCTATTTGTCGCTATTCGCTACGTAGCCTAGCCATGCCTTGTCGCTATTTGTCGCTATTCGCTATTGACAACTATGTTATGGATATTTCTTGATATTAATAGTTACTATCAGCTCCTTCTGAATCATGAGTCTTGACTGTTTAATAAGGGTCTTATATATCGTTGTACCCTTTAGGAAATAGGATATGTTGTTTGTCAAACCAGTAAATTACGATCTTTATGTAATTTAAGTATTTAACTGTAATGTAAGTAATAAATAATGATAATAGTTTAGACCTTACTTATGTGTTAATTTGTCATTAAAAGGTTTCTATCATTTCTACACAATGTATTTGTATATGCGCACGAGGTTTCTGGTTTATATTATTTTTGTTACTTGTATCTTTATTTATTAAGTACTTTTTGGTTCATCATTAGGTTTGGATAAAGGTCTAACTGGTTTAGCGCTCTTAAACGTTTAACACCTTTCTTTTTTGGTGCTGATTAATGTTAAGAAACACGTGCACCGTTCTTCCAGTCAATTGCATCCTAAACTGACACATGATTAGTTGGATAGTTTCGATGATGATTATTAAGCTCAATGACCAATTATTTGCTATTTAATCAAATTAACCCTTTTTCATATTTATTTTATTAAGTAGATTATTAATCAGATGGTCTGATTTTGTAAATTGTAAAAGGAAAAAAATAATGTTTTGTTGATTATTTTTGTCTCTTGTTTCAGAAAATTAGCTCTTGGGGCGTTGCAAACAAAATTGACTTCCTTTCATTGTCATACACACGCCATGCACAAGATGTTCGTGAAGTAAGTGTTCTTTTACGCATTTGCTTTTATTTTTTATATTTTTTTACATATCACTTCCACTTAGTTTATCTGGTTATTCCAATAATTCCGACATCCAATCTCAGGCACGCGAATTTCTTTCGAAGCTTGGCGATCTTAGTCAAACTCAAATATTTGCTAAAATTGAAAATGTTGAGGTAATTTTCTTTGATTTAATTTTTTTTTTGGTGATTTCAAAGACAATATTTATTTGGCTTTATATCCATTGAAATCTTCATTTCTTCTACAGGGTCTAACTCACTTTGATGAGATTTTACAAGAGGCAGACGGTATCATCCTTTCTCGTGGAAATCTCGGCATTGATCTTCCACCGGAAAAGGTAATATTTCCCTTTTTTCGAGGCAACCGAAATATAGAGTAAAATGCCATTTTCGTCCCCGAGGTTTGGCCAGTTTTGCAACTGTCGTCCAAAGGTTTGTTTTTCCGCATCCGGATCCAAAAGGTTTAAAATCTTGCCGTTTTCATCGGGCTCGTTAACTCCATCCATTTTCCTCCGTTAAGTCAGGGGTATTACCGTCTTTTTAGACATTTTTATTATCAAACTAAGAACACTATAAGAAATAAAGTCAAGTGGATTTTTATTTCTTATAGTGTTTTTAGTCTAATAAAAAATGTCTAAAAAGACGGTAATACCCCTGACTTAACAGAGAAAAATGGATGGAGTTAACAAGTCGGATGGAAACAGCTAGATTTCAAACCTTTTGGACCCGGATGCGAAAAAACAAACCTTTGGATGAAAGTAGCAAAACTGGCCAAACCCCGGGGACAAAAATGACATTTTACTCCGAAATATAAGATCTTACATCTTTGTGGGCCTTAATCTGACCAATAAAACTTTGACAGGTGTTCTTATTCCAAAAAGCTGCTCTTTACAAGTGTAACATGGCTGGAAAACCCGCAGTGGTTACTCGTGTCGTTGACAGCATGACTGACAATTTAAGACCAACTCGTGCAGAAGCAACTGACGTTGCTAATGCTGTTTTAGACGGTAAATTACTTGTTTTAACTGCAGTGAATCCATATGTTTAACGTCTCATGTTTCCTGATAAAGCATTACGATTTTGCAGGAAGTGATGCTATTCTTCTTGGTGCTGAGACTCTTCGTGGATTATACCCTGTTGAAACGATATCTATTGTCGGTAAAATTTGTGCTGAGGTAACATATCATTCTCCATAGTGTTTTGGATTGTGTTTCGGAATTCGTATCTATTGTCAGTAAAATTTAATCTATTGTTCTGACACTGGCTATAGTAACCGAAAGAGAAAACTAAAAAATAAAGTCGTGATATGCCAAAATGATATCAACATGTGTTTTAGATCGATCGAAAACATAACGATATCAGTACCGATGTTGTTCTATTGGACATGACTCGGTTTGTCGCGGTACTGGCACTCGTATAGCTCAGGATACAAAGAAAAATAATTCTTTTAATGTAAATTTATGCCAGAATGCCGAGGAAAAAAAGTTGCACTAATTGCATATTCATTTTAAAACGAGTTAAAAGCATATATAACGAATACCGGTACCAATGTTCGATTAAAATCAAATTAAATAAATTTTAAGTTAACGAACACAAGGTATTAAAGAAAATCAAGTTAAATTGATTAATAGCGTGTATTTCGAATACCAGTATTGGTTCGATACCGGTATGTTGCAGGGTAATTAAATAATCAGTTTTTTGAGTATTTGAAATTAGGGGTGTTAAACGGGTCGTGTTCGCGGGTTGGCGGGTTCAACCCGACCCGAACCCGAAAATTTTAAACGAACCCGAACCCGACCCGAACCCGAAAATTGTGTCATACATATGAACCCGAACCCGACCCGAATAATCTTAGACTGACCCAAACCCGACCCATTCAACCCGAATTTTTTTATTTTTTTATTTTTTCAGCAAATTGATATATTAAAATTAACATCTACTAAAAAAACACAAATTTTGTATAATAAAATTACATTAAAATCATAAAATATTATGTCAATTTCTCTTTTTAAGTTATATTTATGACATAAAATTACACGCCTAATCAAATTATGACATAAAACATATTGTAAAAATATAATTTTAATATAAATGGGTTAAACGGGTCAACCCGCCAACCCGACCGGGTTGACCCGAACCTGACCCGTTTAGCTAAACGGGTTCGTGGGTTCAACCTGAAACTGACCCGAACCCGTTTAGACTAAACCCAAACCCACGAATTTCATGTTAGGTTCGTGTCGTGTTTTCGGGTCGTGTCAGAAATTCACACCCCTATTTGAAATTCTTATATATATATAGATATAAACATATAATAGCTTCTCTTCTATGATTTATATCAACATTTTCTGTATATCAGTAAACTATTTAAAATATATTAACATCTATAATTATAAATTTATCTAATAAATCTATAACTAAAAATCTTCTTAAAATGAAAATAATGCAAAGTGTGTTTAATTAATACTCTCACTTGAATATCACTCGCAGGCAGAAAAGGTTTTCAACCAAGATCTTTACTTCAAGAAAACCGTCAAATACGTCGGAGAACCAATGACTCATTTGGAATCAATCGCCTCATCTGCGGTATCCTTTAATTCTTTTCACAACATTTCCACTTTAAATCCAAATTTATATTTCCCGTTAGTGCAGTATTGTGATCAGTATATGTAACGCTTTTTAGGTTCGTGCGGCCATTAAGGTGAAGGCATCTGTTATTATTTGCTTCACCTCTTCCGGAAGGGCTGCAAGGTATGTATCATGTATCCTACTATGATTGTTTGATGGATCATGGATGGCACTTTAGTAAATAAAGTAAAATTCTAGTTTGTTTAAAAAGCAAGTCGTTTTAACTTTTTTAAATGCAGGTTAATTGCAAAGTATCGGCCAACAATGCCGGTTCTGTCGGTTGTTATTCCCAGGCTGAAGACTAATCAATTACGTTGGAGTTTTAGCGGCGCGTTTGAGGTTTATTTTATTCCCTTGATTTTTTTTTACTTTGTTTTTATTTTTATAAAATGCTAATAACTTTATTTATCCTTGAAACAAATGGTCAGGCAAGGCAATCACTTATCGTCAGAGGACTTTTCCCCATGCTTGCTGACCCTCGTCACCCCGTAAGTTTATTTATTTATATAATATTTTTGTATTTGATTTTATAAATCCTACTAGTGGGTGTCTGGGTGTGCGCTTTGACGCTTTAAAATGCGGTGAAAAATCGTTTGAGATATAGGTTATCGCGATGGCATATCGGTAATTTGAATATCATGTAGAATTTATATATGTAGCAATTTAACACTAGCAATTAACAATTAAGACTTAATACACTAATAGAAGCAATAAGAAGAAAGACTAATGGTAGAACTAAGAAGAAAGATACTGATATCGGGGAAATCGGTGATATATTGGTTCGATATCGGTCAATATCGCTGATTTACATGGGGACCGATAGCCGATATATCGGTGATATATATCACCGGGTTAACTGCATAGATCGCGAATCAGATTGTTGTAGACTTGTAGTGAAGGGTACAACGGTAATTAACATCACCATTTGATAATTATCTTATATTGCAATCAGTACGAAATTAGTTATACAATAATCAGATAATTAGAAGTAGAAATATAGATATGGTCATCCAAAGTCACAAAAGGGTAAATTGGTAATTTTACTTTACCTTAAATCCAAACACCACCTAATTCCTACAATATTATGTAAAATTGTAAACTATTTTTTGTGTTTTCAGGCTGAATCTACAAGTGCAACAAATGAATCAGTACTGAAAGTTGCACTGGATCACGGAAAAGCCTCGGGAGTGATCAAGTCGCACGATCGTGTTGTGATCTGCCAAAAGGTTGGAGATGCGTCTGTCGTTAAAATCATCGAGCTTGAAGACTAGAAACCATCTGCTCGCAGCATTTCCCGACGTTTGATGTTAACTTTACGGCATAATTTTTTGGAAACGTGTTTGACGTTACGGTTAGGGGCGATTTTTGGTTATACAGAATCTAGGTTCTGATACAATTAATTTATTTATGCCCCTTCGTTTATATATTTAATGGCTGATCGAGATCTTGAATAAAAACCAGTTTCTGGCTTTATCGCGTGTTTTATGCTCAAGTGTCATCCTTAGATGCTTATTTTCTTGAAGATGTAAGTTATGTTTAAAGCCATTTTTTTATTACACTGGCAAAACAGGTGGTTCGGGTCGGGCATGGTAACGGGTTTCGGGTATTAAAGCTATTTCAGACCCGGACCGACTCAATTTCTTGTTCCCAAAACCTAAAGGGATGAACAATACAAAGTAGTGCGAAAAGCAAAAGGCTAAACAATTGACATGAAATATATAAACCGAAACCGAACCAGAAATAGAACTACTCAGTAAAAAAGCTTTGTTCGTAGGACACTTTTGTGGCTGCTTGCACCATTTTCTCCCTCTTTAGATCGAATATGAATTGCGCTTACTGAATTGTGAATGTTGCTCGAATCTGAATTTGAGAGAGAATTGAGAACGTGTCAAACCATCAAGACTCGAGACTCACTTCGAGGCTCTAGAGACAACCGAGAAGCTATCGACTATCAGTCGAGAGAGAACTGAGATGGCCAAGGCGAACCCATTTTGCATGCTTATGTCTCATCATCGTGACGCGTTTGTTTTTTCCAATACTTTTAAGTGTATTTCTCATCTTCTAAGAATGCTACTTAACCAAAAACAAAGGACTTGTAGTTTAGCGGTATCAAGGTGTGTTGGAAATGTGTTTAGACAAGCTAATCGTTCAAAAAAGAACCTATTTCCTTATACATATTGTTTAAATCAGCTCAACTTTAAAATACCTTGATTAAGATTGTAGGGCAAAACTTCAAAATCTTACATCTTGATGAATCCATTTATCTTTATTACATGTATTTGATAATTTTTTTAGATTATTTATGTTTAACTTTTTTAAATATATTCACATATATTTATTTCACTTGATACAGATTATAATAAGTTTTAAAAAAAGTGGAACATTAAGATGGTATTTTATTGTTTTTATTTTCAGTTGAATTTAATACTAAGTTGTCACAAAATAGATAATTTGACAAAAGATTGTAGTATTAGTTTAATAGATAGTATAATGGATATAAACCAAGAAGCGCCCATGGCCTAATGGATAAGGCGTCTGACTTCTAATCAGGCGATTGTGGGTTCGAGTCCCACTGGGCGTGATTTATCTTTTTTTTTTGAATTTCATACGGCGTCGTTTTGTAAATAGAATATCTATTATAAAGTTTGTTATCTTTTATATTGATGATAATTTATAATTTACAATTCTCAATTCATTTTCCAAAATTATGCTCACTTTCTAAAATTTAAATGACTTCTTTAAGTTTTTGAGAAACAAATAGGAATTATGTCAATATATGTCTTATAAATTATATTTTGTTTTATAAATAAATTGGAGTGGAGTTTCGATCGGTAATACAACTAACAACTCCTTAGTTTAGACACATTCATCAACGAATAAGTTGATTCGAGCCACTTAGGTTGTAGCCTAATGGTAGAAGGAAAATACCCTCTTGGGGGAGGCATGGTTGTAAAAGTCCCGCCTAGGCTCTGAGTACTCTCCGAGTACTCGCTACAAGGTAGGCTGCCGAGGGACGGGTACTGGTCTCCCAGGCCAATTACTCCCCGAGTAATCTCCGCCTAAGCCGAGTACTTCCCGAGTACTCCCGAATCCGACTAGGGAGCGCCTAGCGACTTTTGCAACCATGGGGGGAGGTAGGAGTTCAAAACCCACCAAAGATGGAATAGGGGTGAAAATTGTTAGCAGTTAAAAAAAAAAAAAAACAAATTTGATTACGGGTTCCTTTGGATCTACTAAAACCATAAAAAGTTAATTTGTGCAATCAAATTACTATTATAAAACTTGCCTAAAAAATGTTCCAAACCATTATTTGTTTGGAATATTGAATTTTGATATTCTCAACTATTTCCTATTGGCCGTTAAGGGCGTAGCTTTGTGGGGGCGGGAGGGGGTGGCCGACCTCCGAACTTTTCGCTCGTTAGTGGAGAGTATTTAGTTTTCGTATAGAGATTCTTTGGTACATACGTTTTTTACCCCCCGGTTTATAGAAATTTTTTGTATATACGTTTTCGACCCCCGGTTGGAAATCTCAAGCTTCGCCACTGTTGGCCGCCAACAGTTTCAACTTAAAAAATAACCATTGTCAGTCCCAACTATTAACATATTGGCCTCCAATGAACCTTGACTAACAGAACCCTAACGTCGTTAGTCTCTGGTCATCGGAAAAACGTTTTGGGCACAAAAAATGTTCCTAAATGTCCGATCTAAGGTTACAAAGAGGTTTGGGATGAAAATGTTGAGTTTTCCGGCCCAAAAGAAGTTTTCCGGTGACCTCAATAACTAAGGCTTTTACTAGAAAAAAAGGCTCCTCAAGGTCCGTAATAAAGTTAAAAGAGGTTTGGGACGAAAAGAATGAGTTTTCCGGCCAAAAAGAAGTTTTCCGACCAAAAACGTTTTTTCAGCAACCAAAGACTAACATTTTTAGATTCTGTTAGTCAGTGTTCATTGGAGACCAATATGTTAATAGTTCGGACCGTCAGTGGTTATTTTTGAAGTTGGGGCTGTTGGGGACGAATGACGAATAGTAAGGATTATTAAAATCCAATATTTCTTATTTGTTGCCACCACCTCCTAGTTGCCGCCACCACGCCGTTGACATCACCACTATTGTCATCTATCTCCCTTCAAAATGGCTCATTTTAAAACGAACACATCCCATTTTAACTAGTTAGCACCCGTTTTGTGAGGCTTAGATAATATTCAACGTTCACTTGTAAGTTTTGGTATGCTTGCATCATTCAATTATCGTGATAGGAATATCAATGAGTGAGTGACCTTTTATATATATGATGCCAAATAATTTACATAAATATGTTCTAAAAAGATATAGATGACTCCCATAACTCAATATCATATTGTCATATTATTCCAACCACAATGGATGGTCATATGAAACTATGAAAGAAAATACAAAATGATCGGTTGTTATTATGTATATGTGTAAGTCTAATCACTGATTGGTGAAATCAAGATAAAACAATTGTCGAATTTCGGTATGTTTGTTGTAAAGCTTTAGATATTTATAAACGAGAATCTCAATCGCATAGTTTTAGGAGTATGAAACTATGAAGGTTATAATGTTTGTTTTAAGTGAATACGTTTTGCAAATTTGAACTTTTTTTTTTTTTTTTCATAAATGGATATAAGGAATAAAACATTTTCTCTTATAACTATATAAAACATGGCAGAGTGAGTTCTACTTTGCTAGAGTGTTCTATTTTCTTCTAATACGTGAAGTATGTAAGTCAGGTGTGACACCTTATCAATAGTTTTGTTATGAGATTTACTGGGTTTGGTTGTTTTATTCATTTTAATTTATATATTTTATTTTCTTTGAAAATGTAGTTAGTCAGTTCCAATGGATGGCCAAAATTTTTGCAATGCATTAGTTGATATTTAGTTTGTTTATAATAAAACTGAGGTGTAAGTTGTAATTACAACCTTGTGATGGTAAACAATTACCACAATTAGGCTTGGTGGTGTGGAGTGGCGTCCCCATCCACATCAGTTTGATAAAGTCCCCAACACCACCCTGAGGGTGTGAAAGCGGCTCCAAAGGTGTTCTCGTAAGTAGAATGGCAGGCGTGAAAAGGAACGAGAGGCGTGAATCCCATATGTCACCTCATAGGCCAATCAAAACACTTCATTTGAAGTTAAAGGGAGGGGGCGTCAAAGGGCACCACCCAACCTTACTACAATTTATCAAACATATTTTTACCAGATATATTTAAATCTTCGTGATAAATAAATGGGCATCAAATCCCCAACGAGAATCATTGATACATATCCCAATCCCTAACAACTATCAAGTTAATTGTGGTGTAAGATGTGACTTTGAAAGCAAGACAAACAACAATCAACTACTTTTAATTCAGCCTCAAAATGGTTGCTTGCATACATGTAATGATTTGCACATCAAACGAATTTGTCCTTAAAATGAACAAGTTAAATTATTGTACTTTTAGAATATAGAGAACAATTGAAATCAAATAACCCAATGACACAACCAATTCAACTTAACTTGTTCTAAACCTAATATATACATACATTTGGTCATGTAATCAAAGAGTTGATTTGAGTCTTGTTGAGTCATTTTCAAATCGATCGACTATGTGGTAAGTTTTAAAATTCACCTAAAAAAGTTAAATCACCTCCGAAATGCAATTGTATGTTAAAAGCACTTATGGAAGAATAATTGATTATTTGAAACCTTGTTTAGTCAATTAAGTCAATAAGTTCACCTAATTTTTATTTTGTATCAAATTTTAGCAAAAATCACTAGTATTGCCAATATCATAATTTTTACTGTAAAACCTTAGATTATCATCCAATTAGTAAAACTAAAACTATAATCAATTTTCATGTAAAACAATCTTTACACATGCAACATATTTAAAATTGGACATTTATATATTTATATTTATATATATAACAAATGTTAATGCTTCTTATGAACAATGATTTTTTTTGTCTTTTATGTTTTTGTGTTGTAGTGGTTTTTTTTTTTTTGTCTTTTATTTCTTTTGTCTTGTACTGAGTTTTTCTGCATTTTATGTCAGTTTGCAGTATAAGTTCGCGATTGTCTTTAACTATGTTTTACATCACGTGACAGTATAAATTCGTGTTCTTGTTTTACAACTTTTCTCGTTTTTGGTCGTGGTCTGCTTACTACTTAGCATGGTTTTACGACCCTTGCGTCCGTAATGTGGGGGTCAACATCGGTACCAGAACTACGTCAGCTTGCGGTATAAGTTCACGTTTGCCTTTGACTATGTTTTACGTCACGTGGCGATTTAAATTCGCGTTTTTGTTTTACGATTTTTCTTGGTTTTGGTCGTCGTTTGCTTACTACTTAGCATGCTTTTACGACCCCCGCGTCCACAATGTGGCAATATAAAATTCATTGAACATGTAATTGTATCCACAATAAGATATTTTTTGGTATTGTATGCTATATCGGATGCACGTATCATACCGGTACTGTAATGAACCAAACCAATACCAACCGAACAATACTGGTATTGGCATATGTATTCGTTTTTATAGTTTTCAATCAATGTAAAACATGCGTCTATTGCTATGCCGACTGTCGATACCATACTAGTACTATAATAAATCTAACCGATACTAACCGAAAGCACGCCACGAAACACAGAAGAATGCCACTAGTTATCAACAAGTGATGTTTCTAAAGTATTTGGTAACTTAAACATAATAAATATCAATAAAGTGGATATATTGGGTTAAAAATCCACTCAATGTCTCTAATTTTAAAAGTAGAAACTTACCAAGTAAAAATAATAATTTTAAAGTTTAGATAAACTAAACTTTCAAACATAAATTCTAGTATCAAATTTCAGCTTCTTCTTCTTGATTAAAACACCACACTTTATAATGTAACTTCTTTGAAGACAACATTCGGACAAAGTTTGAAAGTCTTGTTAATGTTTGATTCCCCACATAAAATTTTGTATGGATCTCCAAACCAAATCAAACAAAAAATAATGATAGAAGATGGACCATGCAGAAAATTACAAGTTCTTAAAATCAATGAAGTACAAAGAAACATAATTGCAAAAATGGACAAAGAACAATGTGTAAAACAACTTGTACACAAAATCACTATTTCTAGCTCTTAGTGATTTCATTCAAAACACCAAGTATAATCAAAAGGAGCACATTACGCGATTCTTTATGTACAAGCACATTACGTGATTCTATGAGTCTTGTATGTACAAGTGCATTACATAATTTGCATTACCTGAAAATGTGTTTCTTTACAGATGCGTGATTCTTGTATGTACAAGTGCGAAGTTCATTAGGCGATTCTAGCTCAAGGTCAGTTAGGCCATGTGTAGTCAAAGTCCCTTGTGGGGCGATAAGTGGCGGATTGTGTAAGACAGAGACTTTATATAACTTGAATATATAGTGAGGTTATATATGTATGGGCTTTATATATATATGTATATATATGTGTGTGAGAGAGAAAAGATTCATCACGCCGTGAAATGCATCTCGGGAGAGGAAGAGAGGAAAAAAATCAATCCATAGCGCCTGCCGTAGTTCTATTGGAGAGCCATATTCAATTTCCCCGTTACACATGCTCTTAGCCAACAAATTTATCCCTTAAAAGTTATATATCCATAAGAAACAAAACTGAATGAAATTTAACAAATAACAGAAAACAAACCTATGTCTAAAACAACTTGTATATACACATAAACATGAAAAGAAAGAAAATCAGCCATTTATGGATGATGGATCACTAGTCCTTTTATGAACATTTGATGAATATTGTTGTTGTTGATGATCAACCAACTCCATTTCTTTTTGCCTCAACAAAAGCACCATTCTTTCATTCTCAAGCTTCATTCTTTCATTCTTCAACTTCTCAATCTCCATCTCTCTTTCTTTACTATAACTAAATTTCAACCACTTTGATCTTCTTTTCTCCAACTCATATGATTCACCTTGAAACCCCACTCTTTGTTCCTCCAATTGCATCATCCTCACCTTCATCCATTGCCTCTTCTCCCACACACTCTTTGTTAAATCTTGAACCACCGAACTCAACTCGCCACTAAATTGGCGGATCACATCGCCGTTCTCCATCGCTCTAGCTCGTTTTCGGGTGCTTAAACCGTCATCTTCCTCCTCTTCTCGATCACCATCCTCTTCGTTTTCATCATCCCCCTCATCATCCTCCTCTTCGTCCTCATCTTCATTCGAATGCACACAATTCGGTCTATGGTGCGAATGTTGTCGTTCCACCGTCCCGACTTCCGGCGGCGAAGGATGATGTCCCACACCACCCCCACCACCACCACCACCTCCACCACTACCACCACCACAACTATTATGATAAGCACACATTTCCCTAAAGAAAAGATGCTTAGAATTCAACAACTTCTTCACTTCTTCCTTCAACTTAACCGGTATATGATCCATTGATTCAAGCAAACTTTGATTCTCCACAACTTTACAAGCAGTCCCTTTTCCCAAAATATCATTAACCCTTTTATATCTTTTATTCAAATCATTAAACTTATCCTCACATTGTTGTGGTGAAACATAAAACCCTCTTTCCATCATAGCCAAAGAAACCGACTTCCACTTCCCTTTTTTCTGCATCACCCCACCACCACCGCCACCTCCGCCGCCTTTCTTCCTCGCCGCCGTGTCACCCGCCGGCGGTTGCTCCGACCCGGCCTCATCTCCGACGTAAAAAACCACCATAATCAACAACCTCACCATATTATCCGTCCACTTCATCCTTTGCCAAGGTGACCCTTTTCTTAACTTCCCATCTCCGCCGCTGTCGTCGGTGGTCGCCGGATTGTTGGTTTCTTCGTCGGTGGCTGGTTTCACTGCGGCGGCGTACGGTGGTTGCTGGTGGAGGAAGTTGGGGGTTTGGTGGTGGTGGGTTAGTGACATTTCTAGCCCTAATGTGTTAGAGAACATGCCATTATTTTCCATTGAAAATTTGTAACAAAATTTGAGAACTTATCAAGATTAAATTTTGAGAAGTACCCACCAACTGAAATGGTGTGTGGATGAAAACCCAGAATTTAGAATCTGAAAAAGATTGATAATTTGTTGTTATTTTGGGTATGGATGATTTCAAGATTTGATCAAGATTGAATTTTGAGATGAACCCAATAACTGAAATGATGTGAAAATGAAAACCCAGAATTTAGAATCTAAAAAAGATTGAAAATTTGGTGTTATTTTGAGCAGAAATGAAGCTAACAACTGATAAAGATTGGATTTTGAGATGTACCCACAAACTGAAATGGTGAAAAAGTAGACCCAGAAGTTAGAATCTAAAAAAGATTGAAAATTTGGTGTTATTTTGGGTAGAAATGAAGCTAACAACTGATAAAGATTGGATTTTGAGATGTACCCTTGAACTGAAATGGTGTGAAGAAGAAGACCCAGAATTTAGAATGTGAAAAAGATAAGATTTGGTGTAATTTTGGGTAGAGATGAAGATGAAGGTGGAAGCGTGGGGTGATATAGAAGATTCGGGTGGGTCAAGTGGCTGGGCAGCTGGTTTTGTAGGAGGTTTTGGTTTTGTGAAACTAGGATTAGAAAGAAGTGGATTGCCCATTGTTTTGCATCATCTTTACTGCCACCGTTTCTAGGTGTCTATATAAAGAGAGAGAGAGAAAGATACATGTATCTATGGGGGTTGAGACGTTGAGTGATATAATATAGTCCATAGAAATTGAAAATTTCAAGTAATATATTTTAGTGGAGTTGACCTTGTTCTTCGTACTAGTGCATTGCATATTTGCATGTTCGTTTAATTAAGCAAGTTACTAAATATCAAATGCAAATGAGTGTTAAAGGGGTACGGATGGTCATCATTTGTACAAATTTCATTATTCACAATATTCAATTAAATTTTGTCATTCCATTAACCATTATTTCATTACTCACAACCATTTTTAATGGAAATGTCCATCACTAACAACACCCAACAATAAACTCTCGCATCCCCTCACATCTCACATGCTTCCATTCTTCACGCGTCATATATTACACGCGTTATCAAATTTGATCCGTGAAAAAATCAAGTTTCGGTGATATTTGGCAATGTTCCACGCGTGATATATGTTTATCACGGACCAAAACTCTGCCACCCCGGGTGACCTAATATACAAAATAGTCTTAACAAATGAAGGAAACTAGCCTTATCATTAGAAAGGAACGAAGCTTTTTTTTAATATTTTTTCCCATCTACTTAAGTATAGTGTGCAGATCATGTACAAAAGGAATCCCTCATACGAAGGATACGTGACATTGGAAGATCAATGACTCATAACTAAATGGTGGCATTTTCGTAAATACGAGGTTCAAACAATTGAAGAAACAAATAGAGAAAGAGTATTATGGTCTTTTCTCACTTGAACTTCTCCCCTCATTGATTTTGAAACGGCTATAACCTTTTCATACTTTAATATTTAAAAAATTTATGATGTATTAACGAGCATTTCATTTTTTTTTAATTCGAGCAGCCTATTGCTATAGTTTTCTTAAAAAAATTACATAATTTTGAATACCCATTACGTGATTTTGAAAACCCAACATAACTACGTAATTTTGAACACACATTACGTGATTACGCGATTTCATTATAGTATGTGAAATACCACTAAGTGATTACGTAATTATGTAACAATAGTTGACTATGTATTATTACGTGACCACATGATTTTGAATACCAAATGTCCAAGTATTTGTCAAATCAACCTATAATAACCACACAATGCCGAATATTAGAAATTTAATCACGTAATAAAGCATAAACAATCAAGTTCTTATTATTCGAATGTGTAATTACGTAATAAGCATAATTTTAATAACATTAGTTATAAAAATCATATTGAATGTGTAATTACGTAATGGATTTATATTGAATGTGTAATCACTTAATGGTTTATGTTGAATGTGTAATTACGTAATGGGTATTCAAAATCACGTAGTAATGTGCTGGGTATTCAAAGAAACATAATGAATTAATGGGTACTCAAAATCCTGTAATTTTTTTTAAGAAAATTATAGCAATATGCTGCTCGAATCAAAGAGAATGAAATACTCATTAATACGGTGTAATTTAAAAAAAAATATTAACTTATGAAAAAGTTATAGCCATTTGAAAATCAAGGGAGAAAGTGTTTAAGTGAAAAAGTACTAAATTACCCTTCAAGTAAGGACACTTGTCCTCCTCTCAAACTCTCGTATATTTCGTATGCAAATATTGTCATGTACAGGATCCATTCTCCTTAAGTATAATGTTTAGTTGCAAATTGTAAAAATAAAAAACTCTTAATGTTACACTATTAGAGTAATTTTAGAGTAACAATGTAATTACATTAGATTCTAAACTAATATATGTGATTAACAAGATGGGAAAAAAATTAAAAAATCTTTCATTCACTTTTGTACGTTAAGACCTATTTGTACAATAAATTTACTATATTCAATTAAACATGTTAACTCTTTAATCCATTTATAGCCCATTTAACTTATTTATAGCTTAGTGGCTGCTTGTTTAACTCTTAACAAGGCTCTTAATGGTTTAAACCTCTTACTAGTTACAGACTGTTTGTTTCACGAGCAGATGTCTGAGTGGTTCAGACATTTACCTCTGAATGGTTAAACATTATACTGAGTTTAAATGGTTAAGACATCTGATCTGAATTGGTCAGATATTTGCCTCTGAACGGTTAATCATTATATTGGCTCTTATTGGTTCAGACCTCTCCTTTTACTGGTTCAACACTTGATAGTTCAGAATTCTTACTGATTCAGCACTCAACTATTCAGAAGTTGCTAAATAACCCCTTTAGATTATTATTTGTCAACCTTCATGATTTGGTTGGATAAATGAGTTAAGTGAGTTCTTTTAGGTTGGAAAAATCTAAATTGTTATTATAGATTTGTAGCTGTTATTTGGTTGGTGAGAATCTTTAACTTGTTGTGAGAGAGATCTCACACCCTCCTAAACAAAGGGACCTAACTCCATTCTGGTCAGACTATGTTGTCTTAACCGGGCCCACGTTAGCGTCAGAGTTTAGCTAACGGCGTTCCCCGGGAAACCATACCACCCACTGCCAGAGGCAGGGGCTTGCGCCACCACAAAAGAGAATCTCTCTGGCGTAACACACGGTGGACTAAAACCCGGGGTGTCTCGGGCTCGAACTCTTGACTTAGGGTCTGGGAGAACTAGCCTTCATTGCCTTTATCCACCAAATGTGACACTAGTAGGGATTGAACTTGGGTCGCCAAGGAGAAACCAAGTCTTTTCAACCACTAGGCAACGAGTGATGGATAGCTGTTATTTGGTTAGATGCAAATTGTTTAACCTGTAAATTCAATGCGATCAACTCATTTCATATAGGTTTAATTATATATTTAAATTTGGTGTATACTATTAATAGACAAACTAAATGAATAGTAATTATTTGTTTTAAAGGTTTATTATGTGTTGTTTAGTGGTTTATTATATTTATTATGTGGTTTTTTATATATCTTATATAACTTGCGTTTGTTTTTTATCTATGTAAATCACGTGTTAGTATTTTTTTGGTCATATCAAGATTTTTTCTCTATGGGTTGTTGTAACGAGTGTAGGTGGCGTAACAAAACAAATCAATACCGATCAAATTCCCGTTATGTGTAGGAATGGCAATGGGCCGGTTTTGGGCCGAGTATTGGTAATCCCAGGCCCGTACCCGGTTGTAATTCTTTGTCCCATACCCGGCTCGTTACCCGTCGGGTATTTGTTAGGTACTTACCTGTCGGGTATCGGGTATACCCGTTAAATTCTTAAAAATACCATTTGGGACAAATGTGCAACTTGTTCACAGATCGAGTTTGAAACGATTCGAATTCAAATAACTCGAAATCGATATGAATTCAACCAAATTGAGAAAAAAAAATCTGAAATGTACAGGAAAAAATAATGCAAGAATTCATCTTTCATGACCAAAGGTAACAAGTTAGTAACAACTCGATCTGTGAACAAATGTTACAGTAAACTATCATCCTTTTATGCAATCTATAAGCAATAATCTGTGAATATAACTAGTAACCTACTTAAACAAATTTAGTAACTAGATTTTAAGAAATAATCTTTGAACACAAAGCAATCTTGTGTGAACAAGAGTGTAAAAAACTTCATGCCAACATCATCGAACAAGATGACAAACTAACATGAAAAATAACTTAATCTGTGAACAAGAATCGATTTGTTCAGCAATGATCCTAGTCCTATAGTAAAAAGTGCATGTAGTATGTTTATATATATGGAAATTTAGGGTTAACTTTGTACAATAGTAACCAAGTTTCAGTGTTCTAATTAGGTCACTCATAATTTTTTTTGTTCCAATTAGGTCATTTAAGTTTCATTTGATGTTTCAATCCTAGATATTTTACCTAAATAGAAGGTCATCCATCCTACATGGCATTTATTTAGATTTTTTATTTAAAAAAATTGTTGACATGGCACATAAATGCCAAATGGGTTAGAAAAAAATGCGAAATAGATTTAAAAATTTTTTAAAAAATTGTAGAAAAGTTAAAAACATGCAAAAAAAAATAAAAAATGTGATTTTTTTTTCATAATCTCTAAAAAGTTATCAATTTTTTTTTATAAAATCGTGAAAAATAGTTAGATGTCAGTAAATTTTTAATGAAAGAGAGTACAAATTACTCTTACACCAACAACATTTAAATTATAGTCATAAAAGAAGATAAACAACTAACCATAAATAAATGCCATGTAGGACTATAACCTGCTATTCAGGTAAAATATCTAGCATTAGAACACCAAAATAAAGTAGAATGATCTAATTGGAACAATAAATTTTATTAGTGACCTAATTGGAACACTCCTAAAACTTCATTACTATTCTGTGGCATATTCCCGGAAATTTATAATATTATTCTTTCGGGTATTATTCGGGTAAAGGGTATCGGGCGGGTATCACTAAATCCCATACCCGTACCCGAATTTTTTCCTTTTTTAAGTCTATGCCCATACCCATCGGGCTTCGGGTACACCCTGCCCGTATGTTTCGGGTTTCGAGTATATCTGTTGGGCTTGGGCTTTTTTGCCATCCCTAGTTGTGTGTTTTTTTATATGTGTTGTTTAGTGGTTTATTATATGTATTATGTGGTTTTTTTATATATCTTATATAACTTGTGTTTGCTTTTGATCCATGTAAACCAAGTGTCGGTATTTTTTGGTCATATCAAGATTTTTTTCTCTATGGGTTGTTGTAACGAGTGTAGGTGGCGTAATAAAACAAACCAATACCGATCAAATTCCCGTTGTGTTGGTATATTTTTGTTCATATCATATTTTTTTTAAATTTTTTTTCTCTATTATTTGCTATAACAAGTGTCAGTACCGAAGTTAAACGAGCTAATACCCACCCACGGCGCAACGCGAGAATTTCCAGCGCAACGCGCGAATTTAATAGCACTAGTTTGTACAATTGACCAACTTTACCCCTAGTCTAACTTCATTTATCCTTATTTAACTATACATTTATTAAATCATATGTAAACGTTTAGGACCTCTAAGGCCATGAAGTGTGGCTTAGCGCCACCCCGCCACATCGATATTTATAGCGCCCGGGGCGCCAACCACCATCCCACCGGAGTTAAGAGGGGGGAGCTATAGCCCTTCCGCCACCGTGCTAACGCAGGTTAAAGAGGAAAAAGGTGGGGCTCAGTCTTTTCAACCTGTAACACCCCATGTTTTCAAATGTCAAAGTCAAAGTCCAAGTCAACTTTGACTTCTTTGACTGATAATGTTCTTTTTACTTTTTGTATTATGTGGAGTAAGTGTTGTATAAATGCAATGATCGAACGTTTAATCAATGCGACCGATTTACGACTGTGAATAGTAGGAAGTAACAATGCGATAAAGTTAATCAATCAATAATCAAGCTAATCGAATCATCAATCAAACTCGAGACTCGAATTATGCAAACTCTGGTGTTATTATACGTGTGTGTGTGCCTTACGTGTTACTTGTGCGTGTTTATTTATATGTTTGGTGTGGTATTCAAGCGAATCAATCGAAGGTCGAATCAAAATTCGAAAAGCAATCGAACTCAATCGAAACCGACATCGAAACGTGACTTGTAGAAGATTGTATGTTAGATATAGTGGTTGAGACTGAAAGTAATTTGACTAGGAACTCTATCGTATTCGTATCATCGTCCATCGAAATCGAAACATCGAAAATCGTCGCGAAACGCTCAAAGTGGATCGCGGATCGAACAGGAGGCATCCTGATCGAACAGGCCAGCCGATCGGCTAGCATCTTCCTAGCCGATCGA
This sequence comes from Helianthus annuus, assembly GCF_002127325.2. NCBI lineage: Eukaryota > Viridiplantae > Streptophyta > Magnoliopsida > Asterales > Asteraceae > Helianthus > Helianthus annuus. The sequence goes on along the minus strand of NC_035443.2, from coordinate 180,415,990 downwards.
GCAGCCCATTCGATCAGAGCTCCTGGCTGATCGGCTGCCACTTTCCCCTTTTGGAGCCTATAAATAGGGCTGTCATTGTTACACTTTCCATTTTTGGAAAGCTCTGACCGAACCAACCTTCTTCTTCACCTTTTCTCAGATTTCTCTCAACTCCGGTAAGTTTTCACTCTAATTCTTGTACGATTTTGATCATTGCATGATTCTACACCTTTCTATCTTTCAAAACTCGATTTCTAACCGTGAAATCATCAAGATCTAAGTGTTCTTGGGTGATGTCATCATAGTGTTCTTCAAGAACACCAAACTTTGGCCTCATTCAACCATGAATAGCTTAGATCTGACTGATTTCCACGTAAACAAACTAAGATTCTTACAAATCTTAACATTTTTATGAATAATTTCCAACTTTCTTCAACCTTTTACACTCGAAACCTTAAAACCGGTAGAAACGAAGCTTGAACCGGCTAACTAATCATTCTAACAGTTAAGAGGTTCAAAATTCGGGTTCTATAAACAAGGTTCACTGATTTCGGGTTAAACTCTAAACCGACGTTTCAAACCGTTCACCGGCCGGACTTGGGTGATTCCTGTCCGAGTCAAAGGAACGAGTAGGAACGGAGGATATCATAAGTTCAACTCGTTATCAAAAACTACCTCGATATGACGACAAGTAATTAAACAGCCAAGAGTTAGACGAAAGGCCGACCAGGTCAGACTTGCTGGCCGAACGGCTAGGCTGTTCGAACAGCCCAGCCGATCGGACATGCCAGCCGATCGACCGGGCCAGCCGATCGGCTAGCACATGGTCCCACACTTTTCGAGTTTTATGAAGTATGCTATTGACGAAGTGATGTTCGATCGAATACGCTACTCGGTTGGTAAACATTACTCTTCGGATCATGAGATACTATGCTTCAACACTTAATCGTTTTTACAACTCGTTCGTAGTATGGAATGCCAGCCGATCGAACAGTCCGTTCGATCGAGCGACATCCTGTTGAGCATCACTCTAAGGTTCCCAGCCGATCGATTAAGCCGGCCGATCGAACGGACCGTTCGATCGACCTGAAAGGTAAGGACATTTTTGTGTTCTCATATACTACAACGAAAACTTCAAAAGTTCAAATCCTCAAACACAAACACACCAGAGGAAGAAACAATCCACTCGAATGGCCCAGCCGATCGAGCCTACCGGCCGATCGAACAGGACTGTCCAACCGGATATACCAGCCGATCGAACAGCCCGTTCGATCGAACTTGCCGTTCGATCGACCAGCCTATTCGATCCATTCACACTTGTCTTATTTTCCACGTTACTCATTGTTGTGTTATCGAACTATTCAGGCTAATCCTACTCTCAGCGCTCCCTTCAATCCATAATCAATCATTGTAAGTATACTCGGTCCCTTTTTGCTTTTAGCACTTTTGGGTGTTACATACGTTGCTTATATCAAAACACAAACGATCACACCACTCAAACTATCTGAACGCTAGCCAATATGCATGTATTACGTGACTTAATGAATGCTTGTTGATTGTGTTTACATGTGGAATGATGTCTACCTGCCTTAACGACGTAGTACTATAGTTTGGACTCAGCACCCGTTCACACGGGGGTTGTTAAGGACAATTACTTGCATGGATTACGGTGGTAATCATGTATTGCGAACTGTCTCGGACGGTCAACCCGCAGTCATTGGTATCGATAGGTCCATGTCGATAATTAACATGCTTCGTTTTCCTCTGTATACGTGCTGGTTATGCGTAAACTATTCGAACTCTATATGCTATTATCAAACTTGTATGCTCACCTTTACATTTTATGTATTGACTTTATTTTAACGTATGTGACAGGTAATTAGGATGCTTCTTTGCTAGGAAAGCGAGGCTAGAATAAGTTTCTAGAAGCCCCCAACAAATAGTTGTCTGCCAAGAACAAGCATCTGAGGCATAGTTATCTGTAGATCTTGTCCTCTGGCATTACAGCCAGAAAGTCAACAGAATAGGGGTCTAGAAGCAGATAAACAATTGTTGTAATAATATTTGAATCTGAGTTGTCGGAACAGAGTTTCTTGTTTGGATGATTATCTGTAATGACATGTTTGTTTATTCGGGATACGGTATGGGACGTATCTTTAACTGGATTATATAAATAGTTGTTATGGAAACTTCTAAACAATCTGTTTCGCTCAGTGCCGCGCCCCGATGATTCCGCCATCGGTTGGGGTGTGACAGATGTAAGGACCGCTTTTCGAAAATAATAGATTAACTACATAAACAAGATTTTTCGGAACATCGAAATGCAACTTTGACACTTAATAGAAATTTTTACAAAAATTGGGCATGACCCGTTCGTAAAACGGACATACCCCCTGTTTTGACATAACATTCAACGTTTACATAAAACCATTCCAACAAAAGTAATGAATTTTTAAGTCTAAAACATTTCAACAAAGTTTAACAAAGTAACAAAACATGGACCCAAAAGTATGCATATAAGTTGCGGAAGCGCTTGGTATTACAAGGCTTGAACATGTGCTCGTCCCATAACTCCAAATCGCCTATAGAGGTGCTTTACCTACATTAACATTCACAATTTAATAAGTTAGTTATTTCCATAGAAAATCATAACCTTTCGTTTTAGCTTTAACCACATAAAACATTCTTACTCTTAAGCATACAACAACCCAATAATTGGGCTAAGCATAACCACTCTCGTAGAGAGTTTGACATACGCATTCGACCCGTGTAATTGGGTTTAGCATAAACACTCTCGTAGAGAGCTAAGCATACGCATTCGACCTGTGAAATTGGGTTTAGCATAAACACTCTCGTAGAGAGCTAAGCATACACATTCAACCCGTGAAATTGGGTTTAGCATAAACACTCTCGTAGAGAGCTAAGCATACACATTCAACCCGTGAAATTGGGTTTAGCATAACTCAACACTATTTTCATTAACATACCCAAATCCACAAGGGATTTGTCGTTTACTTACTACATTGTCAAACTCGTTATACAAGGATAACTTTTACAACGAAATTTTTATATAAATAGGAAATATAATAAAGACTCGTATGACACGAAGCATACCTCGATCTTGTGCTCCTTCCGCTTGCTTAGTGCTTGTACCTTCTTCTTTCACGCCTACATTAGAACATTCATTCTTTCACTTAGTTTATCAACTCTTTCTACTATTTTCGTATACACTCATCTTTTATGCATTTCATCAAACACTTGGTAGGCATCACATTCAAGATTCAAGGTACAAGTCTATTAAGCATGTTCTTACTAGCTTATCACCACACAAAATCACCTTCCTCTAAATTCACATAATTCCCATTCTAAATTCAGTTTATCTAGCATTCAAGCATCACAACAATTTCACATATCAACTAAAACATGATCATATTCCTTATGAACCTCCTACTAGTAACATAATCTTTACAAAGTGGGTTTTCACTACATTTTTCATACAATCCTAAATTCAAGCATGATTCTTGTTCTAAAAGCAAGTTTTAACTCAGATTCATCACAATTTACACAAGGAATCGAGATTGGGTTTTACCCCTTTTTCAATAATTCTCAAATTCAGCAAATTAGACTTACCACTTCAATACTTAGGGTTAGATTTTCGCAAAGGAGGGCTCATGCATCGAATTTCCCTTGAGATTTTAGCTTCAATTCTTGTTTTCTTGAGTTTAGGGTTATTCACCCTCTCCCTGCCCTTGTTCGATCGATCCCAACACCAGATATGGTGTTTTTCTTTTCCTTCACTAATTAAACCCCTATTTGTTTAATATTTGCACTTTAGTCCTCCTACTTTGATAATATGTTTTAAGTTAGACTTTATCACCTAATTAGTTACCATTTGGTCATGTTTCATTAACCAAGTTTCATTCTTTATTTACTTTGTATATTTATTTTCTTGCTAACATTTTTGGGGCGTTACAAGTCTACCCCCCTTAAAGGAGGTTTCGTCCCCGAAACCTGATCATAATTTAAATATTGACATACCGAAAAGAAAAGGATAGTGCCTCCTCATCTCGTCTTCTGCTTCCCACGTAAGATCCGAACCCTTCCGGTGCTGCCATTGTACCAACACTTGTCTAACAGCTTTGTTGCGGAGATTCTTCACCTTGAAATCCTTAATGGCTATGGGCCTTTCGACATAATTTAACCCTTCGTCCAACTCAATATCATCAAGAGGTACTAGTGATGTCTCATCCGCAAGGCACTTTCTCAATTGTGACACGTGGAAGGTAGGGTGAATCCCGTCTAAAGCAGGCGGTAATTCTAGTTGATACGCAACCCTTCCAACCCGAGCTAAGATTTTAAACGGCCCGATGTAACGAGGACCTAACTTTCCCCGTTTGCGAAAACGGATTATACCCTTCCATGGGGACACCTTTAGCAAGACAAAATCTCCAACTTGAAACTCGATAGGACGCCTCCTCTTGTCTGCATAAGCTTTTTGCCGATCTTGAGCTGCTTTTAACCTTGTTCTAACCATTTCGATCTTTTCATTCGTTACTGCTATTAAATCACTTGGTGCAAGCTCCCTTTGTCCCACTTCGCCCCAACATACGGGAGTCCTACATTTTCTCCCGTATAATAGTTCGTAAGGTGCCATTTGAATACCACTATGGTAACTGTTATTATAAGAAAATTCGACCAGTGGCAATTGGTCGTCCCAATTTCCCCCAAAATCTAGGGCACACGCCCTCAACATATCAACGAGCGTTTGAATGGTTCTTTCTGACTGGCCGTCAGTTTGAGGGTGGTAGGCGGTACTTAAGTGCAACTTCGTACCCACACTCTCGTGAAACTTCCGCCAGTAGCGAGAAGTAAATCTAGTGTCCCGATCCGAGACAATCGACACGGGCACTCCATGACGGGATATGATCTCGTTCATATAAATTTCTGCCATTTTCTCGGAAGAGTAAGTTTCTTTGATGGGTAAAAAGTGAGCGCTTTTTGTAAGTCGGTCTACGATTACCCATATTGTATCGTGCCCTTTCTTTGTTTTAGGAAGTTTGGTTATCAAATCCATCGTTAGCTCCTCCCACTTCCATACTGGTATCTCCAGAGGTTGTAATTTCCCATATGGCTTTTGATGTTCTACTTTGACTTGGGAGCATGTTAAGCATTTCGCGACGTATTTAACTATGTCACGCTTCATACCCGGCCACCAATAGTTGGTTTTCAAGTCTCCATACATCTTTGTAGCCCCGGGATGGACCGAATATCGAGACTTATGTGCCTCGTCGAGCAAGGCAGCTTTGACTTCGCAGAATCGCGGAATCCAAATTCGGCCGAACCGCGTCTTAAGCCCGGTCGAATTTTCCTCTAGATTATCGATCACACCTTTTAGTCGTTCCCTCTTCAGGTCTTCCGCTCCGAGCGACTTTATCTGGGATTCGCGTATCGCCTCGAGTAATCGTGGCGTAACTATCATCTTCATGGATTTCACTCTTACGGGAGGTGGATACTCTTTACGGCTTAATGCGTCGGCTACTACATTTGCCTTCCCCGGATGGTAGAGGATATCACAATCATAATCTTTGATAAGTTCCAGCCACCTCCGCTGCCTCATATTTAGGTCTCTTTGTTCAAAGAAATATTTAAGGCTTTTGTGGTCCGAGTAAATGGTGCATTTTGCCCCATATAGATAATGCCTCCAAATCTTTAATGCAAACACTACCGCCGCTAATTCCAAATCGTGTGTGGGGTAATTCACCTCATGAGGCTTCAATTGTCGCGAAGCATAAGCGATAACTCTCTCTCTTTGCATTAGAACACAGCCCAATCCCTGGTGTGAAGCGTCTGAATAGACCACCAGGTCTTCGGTTCCGTCTGGTAACGTTAGGATCGGAGGACTTGATAGTTTTTCTTTCAACATTCGAAAAGCCTCCTCCTGTTCTTTTTCCCATACAAACTTCTCTTTCTTTCTTGTCAATTTTGTTAAGGGTAAGGCTATCTTGGAAAAATCTTGTATGAACCTTCGGTAGTATCCAGCAAGACCCAGAAAACTTCTTATCTCTGTTGGATTTTTCGGAGGAACCCACTTCATTACAGCATCGATCTTTGAAGGATCAACCATAACACCCTCCGCATTTATCACATGCCCCAGAAACTGTACCTCCCTAAGCCAAAAGGCACACTTTGGAAATTTTGCGTAGAGCTTCTCCTTACGGAGAGTTTCAAGTACTTCACGCAAATGTACAGCATGTTCGTCTTTGCTTCGTGAATAAACCAAAATGTCATCTATGAATACAATTACCGATCTATCCAACATGGGTCGGCATACACGGTTCATAAGGTCCATAAATGCCGCCGGCGCATTTGTTAACCCGAAGGACATAACTAAAAATTCATAATGTCCGTAACGGGTTCTAAATGCGGTCTTTGGAATGTCTTCTCCTCGTACTCTAACCTGATGGTACCCCGATCGCAGATCTATCTTGGAGAACCAATTCGCCCCTTGTAACTGATCGAAAAGGTCGTCAATTCTAGGTAAAGGGTAGCGGTTCTTTATGGTTAGCTTATTTAACTCCCTATAGTCGATGCACATGCGCATCGACCCGTCTTTCTTCTTAACAAATAAGACGGGCGCTCCCCAAGGCGACACACTTGGGCGTATAAAGCCTTTGTCTAGGAGGTCTTGTATTTGTGTCATTAATTCCCGCATTTCCGTGGGAGCTAATCTATAGGGAGCCTTCGCGACTGGTTTCGCATCCGGATTCAATTCGATATTGAACTCCACTTCTCGCTCGGGAGGGAGTCCCGGCAATTCCTCCGGGAATACATCTGGAAATTCGTTCACAACTTCAACATCTTCAAGCTTTGGGGAGCTTTGTTGAGTATTTACTACGTAAGCTAAGTATGCTCTACTCCCATTGAGCACGTACTTAGTGGCTTGAACGAGAGTACATAGCTTCGCTTCTATCTTTCTTTCGCCTTGTACATTTAATCGTCTTCCACTTGGGGCTCGGAGATGTATGGTTTTGGTTTCACAATTTATCTCCGCGTGGTTTTGAGACATCCAATCCATACCCACTATTACTTTGAATTCCCCCAAGATCATGGGAATAAGATCAATAGCAAACTCCTCATCCTCAATGGTCAATTTACAATTTTTACATATTTCGTGCAACAAGAAACTTTTGCTATCTGCTATCTCTACTTCTAAGGGCATCGACATTCGTTCAATCTTAAAGGATGGACGTTGAACAAGTTCACTAGAGATAAACGACATGGTAGCTCCGGTGTCAAACAAAACGTAAACCGGTGTAGAATTTATTAGAAAAATACCTGAAACCACATTTGGTTGGGACTTGGCTTCTTCAGACGTGATCTGATACATTCTCCCCTTTGCCCTAGAACCCTCTTGCTTCTTATCTTCTTTCTTTGACCCTTGTTGAAGCTTTGGACATTCCGACTTGATATGCCCTTTTTCGAAACAGTTGAAACAAGTCTTTGGGTTGTCCGGGCATTGATAGGACGAATGCCCCTCCTTACCGCATTTAAAGCACCCCTTCTTACCTAGCAAACACTCTCCGGTATGGAGCTTTCCACACGTCTTGCATGGCGTAATCCCACCTTTCGACTTACCCTTTCTTCCTTGATCCTGAAACTTCCCCTTTTTGGATGGACTAAAACTTGCCCCTTTTTCACTCGGCCTCTTTTCACCTCGCTCCTCTTGCCTTTTAATTTCGATCTCTCTATCCCGCGCTAAATCAATGAGCTCTTCAAGAGTTTCACATTTTGAGGGAGTGATGAACTCTCTAACTTCTGCTTTTAACACGCCATAGAAGCGACTTATCTTCATCCTCTCGGTTGTTACCAATTCTCCACAGAACTTCATCTTATCCATAAAATTGTTTGCTATTTCATTCACTGATTCGTTTTTCTGCCGGAGGCGTAAGAAATCCTCCTGAATCTTGTCGATCGCCGACTGAGGACAATGATATCTCATGAAGGGCCCCTTGAACTCTTGCCAAGTCATAGCTTGCAGCCTATCTTCGCCTATTTCCTTGCTGTGCGCATCCCACCAATCTTTCGCTTGATGGGTTAGTAAACCGGTAGCGAACATCACTTGGTCCTCCTTATCGCACCGGCTTCGTATAAACACCGCCTCTATATTCGAGACCCATCTTTGACATTCGACTGGGTCAATTTTACCGTCATACGTCATCGGATGGCATGCCATAAAATCCTTGTAAGTGCACCTTCGTTCCTTACCTTTACTCTTGGATCCTTCGATTAATTCCTTCAACTCTTCGAACTTATTAGTCATCATAGCATCCACAACCCCTAGAACTCGGCTTTCTACTTCTTGAGCCAACCGTGGAAGATTGGCTTGTATAACCCCTTCCGCTACTTCTGTAACTCTGTTCTCGAATGCTTCTTGTCTAACCGCATCATTGTTATCATCATTATCATCATTGATATTTCTTGCATCGGCCATCTACACAACATCACATTTACATTTAACACAACTAACAAGCTTTCATTACGTCATAGTTCATTACTCCAAGTTTATTTCATTCACCTTCCCTTAGTTGAATTTTACTTGCCTTTTTAATTTTTACTATTCGTTCATATTATTCGACTCGTCACCTCCGATTATTTCGAGTTCATCACTTCATAATTTCTATTTATGGTTCCCCATACTTATGAAGTCCCACATGGACTTTTCATCACAATTTAGTAGGCTTTCAATCGATACGGGAACTTAGAATGGGTAAAACAAGGCAAATCAGCGAACCAATCCCACGCTAGCCGTCGGCGACGGCAGGGTAGCCCGTCGGCGACGGCTCTTAAAAATGGGCGTCGGGTAAAAAGGTCCGTAGACAGGAACTTAGGCCGTCGGCCAAAATAAGGCGTCGGCGACGGACCTACAGGGCGTCGGCGACGGCCTTCCCCTGATCATTTCGCTGCAACTTTATTTTTTTGTGTTTTAACCCATTTCCAGGTCCGTACCAGCTGCCCGGGTTCCGGAGTTACTTGTTTTGATGCCCATAATTGTTACTTCACATATTTAACTTAACCTTACATCTTAAACTCATAACATATACTAGCATTTATCGAAATCATACATTATTACCTCATTGGCGATCCGGGAGCGAGCACACTTTCGAACGAGCCATTGGTTTGAGTTCAAGCATCGCGTTAAAAGCTCGAATCCCTCAAACCATGGCTCTGATACCAACTTGTAAGGACCGCTTTTCGAAAATAATAGATTAACTACATAAACAAGATTTTTCGGAACATCGAAATGCAACTTTGACACTTAATAGAAATTTTTACAAAAATTGGGCATGACCCGTTCGTAAAACGGACATACCCCCTGTTTTGACATAACATTCAACGTTTACATAAAACCATTCCAACAAAAGTAATGAATTTTTAAGTCTAAAACATTTCAACAAAGTTTAACAAAGTAACAAAACATGGACCCAAAAGTATGCATATAAGTTGCGGAAGCGCTTGGTATTACAAGGCTTGAACATGTGCTCGTCCCATAACTCCAAATCGCCTATAGAGGTGCTTTACCTACATTAACATTCACAATTTAATAAGTTAGTTATTTCCATAGAAAATCATAACCTTTCGTTTTAGCTTTAACCACATAAAACATTCTTACTCTTAAGCATACAACAACCCAATAATTGGGCTAAGCATAACCACTCTCGTAGAGAGTTTGACATACGCATTCGACCCGTGTAATTGGGTTTAGCATAAACACTCTCGTAGAGAGCTAAGCATACGCATTCGACCCATGAAATTGGGTTTAGCATAAACACTCTCGTAGAGAGCTAAGCATACACATTCAACCCGTGAAATTGGGTTTAGCATAAACACTCTCGTAGAGAGCTAAGCATACACATTCAACCCGTGAAATTGGGTTTAGCACAACTCAACACTATTTTCATTAACATACCCAAATCCACAAGGGATTTGTCGTTTACTTACTACATTGTCAAACTCGTTATACAAGGATAACTTTTACAACGAAATTTTTATATAAATAGGAAATATAATAAAGACTCGTATGACACGAAGCATACCTCGATCTTGTGCTCCTTCCGCTTGCTTAGTGCTTGTACCTTCTTCTTTCACGCCTACATTAGAACATTCATTCTTTCACTTAGTTTATCAACTCTTTCTACTATTTTCGTATACACTCATCTTTTATGCATTTCATCAAACACTTGGTAGGCATCACATTCAAGATTCAAGGTACAAGTCTATTAAGCATGTTCTTACTAGCTTATCACCACACAAAATCACCTTCCTCTAAATTCACATAATTCCCATTCTAAATTCAGTTTATCTAGCATTCAAGCATCACAACAATTTCACATATCAACTAAAACATGATCATATTCCTTATGAACCTCCTACTAGTAACATAATCTTTACAAAGTGGGTTTTCACTACATTTTTCATACAATCCTAAATTCAAGCATGATTCTTGTTCTAAAAGCAAGTTTTAACTCAGATTCATCACAATTTACACAAGGAATCGAGATTGGGTTTTACCCCTTTTTCAATAATTCTCAAATTCAGCAAATTAGACTTACCACTTCAATACTTAGGGTTAGATTTTCGCAAAGGAGGGCTCATGCATCGAATTTCCCTTGAGATTTTAGCTTCAATTCTTGTTTTCTTGAGTTTAGGGTTATTCACCCTCTCCCTGCCCTTGTTCGATCGATCCCAACACCAGATATGGTGTTTTTCTTTTCCTTCACTAATTAAACCCCTATTTGTTTAATATTTGCACTTTAGTCCTCCTACTTTGATAATATGTTTTAAGTTAGACTTTATCACCTAATTAGTTACCATTTGGTCATGTTTCATTAACCAAGTTTCATTCTTTATTTACTTTGTATATTTATTTTCTTGCTAACATTTTTGGGGCGTTACAACAGATTGGTATCAGAGCCATAACTATTGGGAATTAGGTTAGACACGACCTAGTCCGGGTCGCTGTCTTAGAGACCTAGACTATAGTTAGGAACCATCAGACCCAGTTTATGTGCCTTATTCTGCAATTCTTCACTATCACTACACCCGAATTTCCAATTTAAGTTAAGCGATTGGTTGGGAATAGGAGTGAAAGCCGCAAACTCCTGACCAAATTGCCTGACTTATGCTGATTTTATTCATTTATTCATGCTTATCTCATTATTTTCACCAACAAACAAGGGAGATTATACCAAATCAGGAGTGAAATCCATATTTTGATGAATAATCTCCTTTATTTTATAAAAAGCTCAGGAACAGAGGTCGTTAGGTCAGGGGTGAAACCCGAACCTTGACAATTTGTTCTGAACTTTATCTCACCAAGGCATTCGACGGACTCCAACGACCTGAACTCACAAGTATGACCTAGGGAACGCGTGTGGAATGCCCGAGAATCGAGGTAGAAACACGACCTCTAGAGTCGAAAATGACGACAAGTCTACTGTGAATAGTCGAGTTGCCTTGGGTAGTCGATGTCTAGTAGCCGCAGACAATCTATCTCTCGATTTTATGTGTTTCGATTCTGAGAACCGCAACCGTGTATTCTAATGACTCGTTGACTTTTATCTGTTTACGTGTGCTTTCTCTGTTTTTGTGTTTATATTTTGGGATGTTATTCGATTTTGCTATCGTTTCAATCGACACACACGACTCGCATTTGCTGTTCTGTCTCAATTCGATCTCCAGTTGCTGCAATCTAGATGACGTTATATTATAATATGCTATACGACTAAGTTAGGCTAATACGATGCTATTCGATATACTATACGAACGACACGCGAGCTTTGAAGGATAGGTTTCTGTTTTCTGACTACTTCTGTGATTGAATGCGTATGTGCCTTTCGTGACTATGTGCTTCTGTGCTATACTTGCTTACGTGCTTCTGTGTTTACGTGTAACTGTGGTATGTGTCTGTGTGTTTATATGATACGTGATTCGACGTGATTCTAAGCTTTAGATAGTAGTAGACGTGTGAGGTGAGATTCGATTACGTTGTGTTGAGTCCTGTGACGATGTCTATTGCAGACCATGTCGTCGTCTGGATCACGTCACCGTCTGACTCGCCAGGAAAAGAGAGACAGACGCCTCGCTGCTATCATCTCCAAACAAGTGGCGTAAGCCGTGAGTGAGGTGTATGAAAATGCCAGCAAAACGTCTGAAGAATCCCAAGCTGAGAACCCTAAGGATTCAAGCAAGAGTGCCTTTAGCTTCAAGCAGTTTAAAGCGTGCGGACCGAAGGAGTTCACCGGTGAGGATGGCCCTACTGCCATGTTTCATTGGTTCGACTCGGTCGAAGTCACCCTGCGACAAAGCGGATGCCCCGAAAATCTCCGCACTCTCAATGATACTGGCGTCTTCCAGTCCCGTGCTCTAGACTGGTGGACTGCTGAACGAAACAAGCGTGGGAATGATGCAGCTTACGAGCTGACATCGGAGGAACTGAAGGCAATTATGATCGATGAATTCTGCCCTCCTCATGAACGCCAAAAGCTGGAGGATGAATTTTGGGCCATCAAGCAGAAAGACGGAGACAACGCTGCTCTCACTGCTCGCTTCAAGCAGCTCAGTATCATATGTCCCGATCAGGTCAAGACTCCAGAGATGACCATCAAGAAGTATATCCGAGCTCTGCCAGACTGTGTAGCAGATTTTGTTCACGCCTCCAAGCCAGCAACGATCGAAGAAACCTACCTACTCGCCGCTGAGATCAATGACAAGCGAGTAAAGTCTGGTTTCTGGGATAAGCAAACCAAGTCTCTGCACCAAGCCACCGCAACGCCCACCGACTCATCTGCTCAACCCTCCAAGTCGTCGAGAAGGAAGAAGAAGCACAACAACAACAGCTCCAGCAACAAGAAATGTGCTGTGACAACTACTACTGCTCCTCTTCAAGCTGTACCAGCTCAACAGCAGTAACAACACCGCTCAACTCCAGTGATCAATGCACTGCCAGCAAAGCGTGCATACACAGGCCCTCACTCACTCTGCCCAACGTGTTAGTATCACCACCCGGTGGGTCTAGCCTGTCGTTTTTGCGCTCACTGCAACCTTTACGGTCATTTCACTGCGAATTGTCGCTATGGTCCTCGTCAAGCCCCAGTTCAAGCCACTGTAAACCAGGCTCTACTCCCTGCCCCTCAAGGCCAACAAGCAGCTCAGGCACCAGCAGCCAATGCTCGAGTTTGCTTTGCATGTGGTGACCCTAACCACTTTGCAAACACGTGCCCGAACAGGGTGGTTAAGCAAGAGCCCCAGCAGCAACAACCACAACAGCAGCCTCAGCAACAGCAGCAAGCAGCCCATGCCCGAACCTTCAACATCAATGCCCGTCAGGCTCAGGCGGATAACAACGTGGTTAATGGTACGTTCCTTGTGAATGGTATTTATGCATCATGTTTGTTTGATACTGGAGCCGATAACTGCTTTGTATCGTTTGAATTCGAGAAGCTCCTTAGTCGTAAGCGCTCTTATCTGTCCTCGTCATTCGAAGTCGAAGTCGCTACGGGAAGAACTATTGCCATTAATTCAGTACTTCGTGATTGTACTCTCGAACTCAACAATCACATTTTCCCAATCGACCTTATTCCAATGCAACTCGGAAGCTTTGACGTCATAATAGGCATGGACTTTCTTCGCGAAAACCATGCTGAAGTTGTGTGCTTCGAAAAGATGATTCGATTCTCGCTCGCGAATGGTGATCTATTGTGTGTGTACGGTGAAACGGCGTCGAAAGGTCTCAAGCTTATGTCTTGTATTCAAGCCAGCAAGTATCTCCGCAAGGAATACCGAGCCTTCTTGGCCAACATTGTAGTAGCGGAGAAGGAAAAGAAAAAGAAAGTTGAAGTCAAAGACGTTCCAGTGGTTCGTGAATTTCCTCAGGTGTTCCCTGACGATCTTCCCGGACTACCACCAAGTCGTGATATCGACTTCCGCATCGACCTCATTCCTGGAGCTAACCCCGTTGCCAAAGCCCCTTACCGACTCGCACCTTCCGAAATGAGGGAACTCTCGAACTAACTCCAGGAATTACTCGAAAAAGTCTTTATTCGCCCAAGTACCTCTCCTTGGGGCGCGCCAGTCCTCTTCGTCAAAAAGAAGGATGGATCGTTCCGGATGTGCATCGATTATCGGGAATTGAATAAGCTAACCATCAAGAACCGATACCCCTTGCCCCGAATCGATGATTTGTTTGATCAGCTACAAGGTGCAGCATGTTTCTCTAAGATCGATCTGCGTTCAGGATATCATCAGCTACGGATTCAAGAGGAAGACATTCCTAAAACCGCTTTTCGAATCCGTTATGGTCATTACGAATTTGTTGTTATGCCCTTTGGTCTAACCAACGCACCCGCGGTCTTTATGGACCTGATGAATCGCGTGTGTAAGCCTTACCTTGACCGTTTCGTCATCGTGTTCATCGACGATGTCTTGATTTATTCCAAAACGAAAGCCGAACACGCGCAACATCTACGTTTGGTTCTCGAGTTACTTCAGGGGAACCAACTCTATGCCAAGTTCTCCAAGTGCGAATTCTAGTTGGAGGAGGTTCAGTTTCTGGGTCACATCGTGAATAGTCAGGGTATCCATGTCGATCCTGCGAAGATTGAAGCTGTCAAAAGCTGGATTACGCCTTAGAACCCGTCAGAAGTTCGTTCTTTTCTCGGACTAGCGGGCTATTATCGACGATTCATTGAAGGATTCTCCAAGATCGTTGTGCCACTTACCGCTCTTACTCATAAGGACAAGCCTTTTGTGTGGGGAAACGCACAAGAGACTGCCTTTCAAACCCTCAAGCATATGCTGTGCAACGCTCCAATTCTTACGCTGCCCGACGGAAGCGACAACTTCATTGTCTACTGTGATGCTTCTAACCTTGGTCTCGGCTGTGTTCTCATGCAGCGAGACAAGGTTATAGCCTACGCATCTCGTCAGCTCAAGATCCACGAGAAGAACTATACAACCCATGACCTCGAGCTAGGCGCGGTTGTTTTTGCATTGAAGATTTGGCGACACTACCTGTATGGCACTAGGTGTACGATCTACACTGATCACAGGAGTTTACAACACATCTTTAATCAAAGAGAGCTTAATATGCGTCAACGCCGATGGGTAGAACTTCTCAACGATTACGACTGTGAGATTTGTTATCACCCAGGCAAGGCGAATGTGGTTGCCGACGCGCTCAGCAGAAAGAGTTACGTGCTCAGTATCCGAAACATCCAAGCCCAGCACAACCTCGAGACCCTTATCCGCGAAGCTCAACATGCTTGCTTTAACGAGCGTACATTGAAGAAAGAGAGGATCTATCACGATGGAGCTCAGTTAGTAAGCAAATCAGATGGGATATTCTATTATCTGGACTGAATTTGGATCCCTAAGCGGACCGATTTGCGAAAGATTATCATGAATGAAGCCCACAAATCCCGGTATTCTATTCATCCCGGCGCAGATAAGATGTACCAGGACCTACGCTACAAGTACTGGTGGTCGGGCATGAAACGAGATATCGCCCTATACGTTGGAAGCTGCTTAACTTGTGCAAGAGTCAAGGCTGAACATCAAAGACCTTCTGGCTTACTCGAACAACCGCCGATACCTATATGGAAGTGGGAGAGTATAGCTATGGATTTCATAACGAAACTCCCACCCACGCCATCAGGTCACGACAGTATTTGGGTCATAGTCGATCGTCTAACGAAATCAGCCCACTTTTTGCCGATATGAGAAGACTACAAGGTGGAACGACTAGCCCAAATCTACACCGACGAGATCATTCGTAATCATGGTACGCCTCGTGACATCATTTCAGATCGTGACGCTCGGTTTACTTCGCGATTGTGGGAAATGTTTCAAGCGGGCCTTGGTACGTCACTTAATCTGAGTACTGCATTCCATCCTCAAACCGACGGACAGACTGAAAGAACGATCCGTACTCTTGAAGACATGCTCCGAGCGTGTGTCATAGATTTTGGTGGTAGTTGGAACAAAGACCTGCCATTGGTGGAATTCTCGTACAATAACAGCTATCATGCCAGCATCCAAATGGCACCTTTCGAGGCTTTGTATGGTAGAAGATGTCGGTCGCCTATTGTGTGGCACGAGATCGGTCACTCGCAACTAACCGGTCCCGAGATTCTACAAGAAACGACTGACAAAATCCACCAGATTCGAGATAACTTGGTGAAAGCTCGGAACAGACAGAAAAGTTACGCCGATAAAAGACGCAAGCCCCTTGAATTTGAAGTTGGTGACTACGTACTCCTAAAGGTATCACCTTGGAAGGGTGTAGTCCGATTCGGAAAGAAAGGGAAACTAGCGCCTCGATATGTTGGACCATTTAGGATTCTGGAAAGAATCAGAAAAGTCGCCTACAGACTCGAACTACCGGAGGAACTCAGTAACGTCCACCCGACTTTCCCCGTCTCTAACCTCCTAAAATGCCTTGCTGATCATGATCTAATCGTACCACTCGACGATCTTCAGGTCAACGAAACGTTACACTTCGTGGAAAAGCCTGTCGAAATCATGGATCGCCAAACCAAGCAACTCAGGCGCTCTCGCATCCCGATCGTGAAGGTCCGATGGGAAGGCAAACGAGGCGCGGAGTTCACTTGGGAACTCGAAAGCGACATGAAGGCCAAGTACCCGCAGTTGTTTAAATAAATAGATCTGAAACATCAAATTGGTAAATCACGGCGTTGTGTAGCCTTCGACCTAATTTCGGGACGAAATTCCCTAAACAAGGGGAGGCTGTAACACCCAGTGTTTTCAAATGTCAAAGTCAAAGTCAAAGTCAACTTTGACTTCTTTGACTGATAATGTTCTTTTTACTTTTTGTATTATGTGGAGTAAGTGTTGTATAAATGCAATGATCAAACGTTTAATCAATGCGACCGATTTACGACTGTGAATAGTAGGAAGTAACAATGCGATAAAGTTAATCAATCAATAATCAAGCTAATCGAATCATCAATCAAACTCGAGACTCGAATTATGCGAACTCTGGTGTTATTATAGTGTGTGTGTGCCTTACGTGTTACTTGTGCGTGATTATTTATATGTTTGGTGTGGTATTCAAGCGAATCAATCGAAGGTCGAATCAAAACTCGAAAAGCAATCGAACTCAATCGAAACCGACATCGAAACGTGACTTGTAGAAGATTGTATGTTAGATATAGTGGTTGAGACTGAAAGTAATTTGACTAGGAACTCTATCGTATTCGTATCATCGTCCATCGAAATCGAAACATCGAAAATCGTCGCGAAACGCTCAAAGTGGATCGCGGATCGAACAGGAGGCATCCTGATCGAACAGGCCAGCCGATCGGCTAGCATCTTCCTAGCCGATCGAGCAGCCCATTCGATCGGAGCTCCTGGCCGATCGGCTGCCACTTTCCCCTTTTGGAGCCTATAAATAGGGCTGTCATTGTCACACTTTCCATTTTTGGAAAGCTCTGACCGAACCAGCCTTCTTCTTCACCTTTTCTCTGATTTCTCTCAACTCCGGTAAGTTTTCACTCTAATTCTTGTACGATTTTGATCATTGCATGATTCTACACCTTTCTATCTTTCAAAACTCGATTTCTAACCGTGAAATCATCAAGATCTAAGTGTTCTTGGGTGATGTCATCATAGTGTTCTTCAAGAACACCAAACTTTGGCCTCATTCAACCATGAATAGCTTAGATCTGACCGATTTCCACATAAACAAACTAAGATTCTTACAAATCTTAACATTTTTATGAATAATTTCCAACTTTCTTCAACCTTTTACACTCGAAACCTTAAAACCGGTAGAAACGGAGCTTGAACCGGCTAACTAATCATTCTAACAGTTAAGAGGTTCAAAATTCGGGTTCTATAAACAAGGTTCACCGATTTCGGGTTAAACTCTAAACCGACGTTTCAAACCGTTCACCGGCCGGACTTGGGTGATTCCTGTCCGAGTCAAAGGAACGAGTAGGAATGGAGGATATCATAAGTTCAACTCGTTATCAAAAACTACCTCGATATGACGACAAGTAATTAAACAGCCAAGAGTTAGACGAAAGGCCGACCAGGTCAGACTTGCTGGCCGAACGGCTAGGTTGTTCGAACAGCCCAGCCGATCGGACATGCCAGCCGATCGACCGGGCCAGCCGATCGGCTAGCACATGGTCCCACACTTTTCGAGTTTTATGAAGTATGCTATTGACGAAGTAATGTTCGATCGAATACGCTACTCGGTTGGTAAACATTACTCTTCGGATCATGAGATACTATGCTTCAACACTTAATCGTTTTTACAACTCGTTCGTAGTATGGAATGCCAGCTGATCGAACAGTCCGTTCGATCGAGCGACATCCTGTTGAGCATCACTCTAAGGTTCCCAGCCGATCGATTAAGCCGGCCGATCGAACGGACCGTTCGATCGATCGACCTGAAAGGTAAGGACATTTTTGTGTTCTCATATACTACAACGAAAACTTCAAAAGTTCAAATCCTCAAACACAAACACACCAGAGGAAGAAACAATCCACTCGAATGGCCCAGCCGATCGAGCCTACCGGCCGATCGAACAGGACTGTCCAACCGGATATACCAGCCGATCGAACAGACCGTTCGATCTACCAGCCTATTCGATCCATTCACACTTGTCTTATTTTCCACGTTACTCATTGTTGTGCTATCGAACTATTCAGGCTAATCCTACTTTCAGCGCTCCCTTCAATCCATAATCAATCACTATGAGTATAGTCGGTCCCTTTTTGCTTTTAGCACTTTTGGGTGTTACATACGTTGCTTATATCAAAACACAAACGATCACACTACTCAAACTATCTGAACGCTAGCCAATATGCTTGTATTACGTGACTTAATGAATGCTTGTTGATTGTGTTTACACGTGGAATGCTGTCTACCTGCCTTAACGACGTAGTACTATAGTTTGGACTCAGCACCCGTTCACACAGGGGTTGTTACGGACAATTACTTGCATGGATTACGGTGGTAATCATGTATTGCGAACTGTCTCGGACGGTCAACCCGCAGTCATTGGTATCGATAGGTCCATTTCGATAATTAACATGCTTCGTTTTCCTCTGTGTACGTGCTGGTTATGCGTAAACTATTCGAACTCTATACGCTATTATCAAACTTGTATGCTCACCTTTACATTTTATGTATTGACTTTATTTTAACGTATGTGACAGGTAATTAGGATGCTTATTTGCTAGGAAAGCGAGGCTAGAATAAGTTTCTAGAAGCCCCCAACAAATAGTTGTCTGCCAAGAACAAGCATCTGAGGCATAGTTGTCTGTAGATCTTGTCCTCTGGCATTACAGCCAGAAAGTCAACAGAATAGGGGTCTAGAAGCAGATAAACAATTGCTGTAATAATATTTGAATCTGAGTTGTCGGAACGGAATTTCTTGTTTGGATGATTATCTGTAATGACATGTTTGTTTATTCGGGATACGGTATGGGACGTATCTTTAACTGGATTATATAAATAGTTGTTATGGAAACTTCTGAACAATCTGTTTCGCTCAGTGCCGCGCCCCGATGATTCCGCCATCGGTTGGGGTGTGACACAACCAATCAAATCTCTTCTCTTTATTTTTTTTGTTTTTTGTTTAATAGGGAGCTTTAAACCTTTGCATGCAAGTTAAAGGGAGAGACTTTAAAGGCTTCTATGTAACGTGGCGCTAAGGTGACATGATAAAGCCCCTAGAGAATAAATACACACCCTGTAGGCTAATTGGCCCGTTATTTCAACCCAAACCGATTTATTCATGTAAAACTAAGTTTGATCTCCTTCAATCATACTTTTAAAATTCTAACCGAATTTAAATACATACAAGTGATCATTAGCCGAATAGACTTAATTAGCAATACACCAACTTGGCATTTTTAGTATATTTTCGTATTTTGGCATAAACCATTGGCTTACCTAACTTCAATATTTTCATACTTTAACCAAAGTTTTTGATCTAAGCACATGTCAATAGTGATTTTAGTTCATTTATAAATTAGTGATGAATAGTAAAGTTGAATTTAATTAATAGTAATTGAATTTAATTGAATTTAATTAATAGTAACATCACCGTTTATCAAATCAGGTGTATTTTTGGTACCGGTTCCATACCAGTATTCTTTACCAAACTGGGCGTATTTTCAGTACCGGTTCGACACCGGTATTCTTCGGTTTTTATCCTCAAATGCCGGTGTCATACAAGTACCGGTACCGAGTCGTATCGTACCAGATATATTCGGTACCGGTACCCACTTTTGGGGATTTCGGTAACGGTATTTTCCGTACCGGTTGGTACCGAGCTCATAAAATCCTGTAGCAACGTATCAATGCACGTACTGCACCGTTTATATTACTTTTCATACACACAGTAAGTAAATTGTATTTCGTTTGAATGAGGTTTTATATAGACAACTTATTTTGCTTTATTTTTTGTCTTTTTCTGTAATGAATGAATTGTAGCATGTTTCAGTACCGGTTCCACACTGGTATTGTTTACCAAACGGGTGTATAATTGGTACCGGTTTGACACCAGTATTCATCGGTTTTTATCCTCAAATGCCGGTGTCGTACAAGTATCGGTACCGAGTCGTACCTTACCAGGTATATTCGGTACCGGTACCCCCTTTTGGGGATTTCGGTAACGGTATTTTCCGTACCGGTTGGTACCGAGCTCATCAAATCCTGTAGCAACGTAGCAATGCAAGTAATTGCACCGTTTATATTACTTTTGATATACACAGTAAGTAAACTGTATTTCGTTTGAATGAGGTTTTATATACACAACTTATTTTGCTTTATTTTTTGTCTTTTTCTGTAATGAATGAATTGTAACATGCAAAATTAACTTGGATATTTAGATTATTGATGAGCAAATCGTATCAAATCCTGTAATCAAACCGGTATCGTATCGGTACCGAATTTACTATACCAAATCATTTTCGGTACCAATTTGATACCCACCTTTTGGTATTTTCAGAATCGTTACTTTCGGTTCGACACCGGTCTAGCACCATACCTGTACTTATTGATTTTTACCTTCAAATATCATACCGTATTGTACCGAGCATTTTTGGTGTCGGTACCTAATTTCGATGATTTTCCGTATCGGTACTTTTAGTACCGTTACCAGTACCAAGCTCATCTATATTTTAACATGTTAGCACCGTAATAACTGAACTGAAAACAACCGAATTTTCAACGTGTAGGACGTGTGGGTCCTATTATTATATATTAGGTTATCTAAAATCGCTTTTTTAGGACGGAGTGACTATCCTTTTCACGACTTTTTTATTTATGTTTTGATATTTGGTATCTGCTTACCATCACTGACACACGTTTTGCAGTCATTGAGTCCCCGCCGCAACGCGCGGGTAGAAAATCAACTAGTTTCATTCAAAATCAACATTTCGGCAAAATTTGGTCTTTTTTTCGCCAAGAAGACTAACGGTCGGTTCTTGAATTGGCACATATTAACCATCCATGAGTTCTAACAAGTTGTATGCATCATTTGTGATGTTTCTACACCAATGGATGCATTAGTTACATGTGTTTTCAGAATATAGCTTTCTGGCTCAAAATTTACCAAAAACACAAATTGTCAATTTCTTGATTTAGTAACCAAATTGAACCAATAATTTCTAATAACTTTTAGTCATTATATATGATTATTACAAGTCATTAAACACCATAAAAACCATTAATTTGCACAATCTCGAGTTGAGTCCGTATCTACAGGCTCATAATTACAAATTTGCAAATTTAATACACGTTTTTATTGTATATTATCTATTGTAAAATAAAAATTATATCGAAATATAAGGTAAACGGATAACAAATTGTTAGAATATAAGAAAACCTTGCTAAATAAACGAAAGCTTCAATTTGCAGCTGAAGATCGGTTCCACGTTGAGATACATGTCATCAACGTAGATTTATAATTATAATTAGTTATATTATATCAAAATTAGAATGTTACAGTAACTAATTAATTAAGAAAACTAGTTAGATAAAAAGATGACATAAGCTAAAGCAAAGATGACCACACCATCACTTTTAAAATACATTCACATGATGAGAGATAACACTTCATCAGACCCTCGTAGTGGGGCGTTTTTTTTTTTTAAATTTCAAAACAAACGCCGAAACACGTCCCATAGCCATTACACCATGGGGTTTTCGGGCTTTTTTTTTTTTGAAAAAAATTGGTTTGGCGTTTTTCAAACAACGCTGAATTTTGTATTGGGGCTCGAGATGACCGTTGCCAAACGGTCAATTGTTTATTAGTTTATTTTTTTTAATTCCAATATTCACCTACTATATATGTTAACCACTTTTTCATATTTTTTATAAAAAAACTCAAACATTCTCAAACTTTCTCTACTACTTCTTCTATATTTTATACAAACATGCATCCATTCCGACCTTTATTTGGTGTCCCCTCAAGACCCATGAACCCGAACACAACCCAACCGCAACACCCGTTTAACCTTCAAGACATGGACCCGAACATGTTAACGTACGCGGCTTACTTGAGTGGCGCTACTCCATTCGTGCAACCCACTTTTGGGTTTGGTCAAGCCGGCGGGTCGCAACCTTCACAACAACAAGCCGAATCCGATGTCGATGTCGTGCCGGAGACGCAACCCGAACCGGAGCCAGAGAAATCGAAACGCGGCAGAAGGTCGCATAAGAAGAAGGAAGCGAACGAACCTCGACGTAAGCATTCTTACCTTAATTGGACGAAGGAGGAGAAATACACGTTTGCTCGGTCATGGCTCAAGATTTCGGAGGACCCCGAATTTTATGTTTTAAATTAAAAAAAAAATTGTGTAATGATTGTATGGGCGTTATTGGGCATTATTCCCTCTACGGCACTTTTGCAATAACCCCCTGGACTGCCACATGACAGAAAACGCTCCATGGTGGGGGCATTATTGATAAAACCAATACGTATCTTCTTAATACCAGGGACCATAGCACCAAAAGCAAGCCTTAAAACCGGGGACCATTGGCTTTACTGAGTTCTATCGGTTTCACATTTTTTTTTCACAATGTATATAGTTATAAAACAATCCAAGCAATAGGCATATACATCCATTACAATACATGATGAACCAGTGGCGGATCCAGCCAGTTTTTTCACTGGGTTCCTTTTTCCAAATCATACAAGGTTTACACTACAAAAAAACGTTTTTCTCCAAATCATACAAGGTTTACACTACAAAAAAACGTTTTTTTCCAAATCGACTGGGTTCCTGGGAACCCGTAAAAAGGCTCTAAATCCGCCCCTGTGATGAACAACCAATAATAAATATTTTATTTATAATATTAAACATTACGTTTAACAACAAGAAAATATTCATTCATGTTTCAAACTGAAAAAACACTTGTTTTTAGAACAGAATCATTCGAATTAAAACTGCTACCGTAATCTATAAATGACAGTGACGGAGTAAACCCATTAATTTAGGGGTATCCTGAGTTTTTTTTACCGTACAATCATAATTTTTTTTTTTTTACATAAACTATATCACTAAACAAGATATCAAAGGAAAAGAAAACTCACAAATCACGTCAAACCCAATCAGTCAACACCAGTCAACGGCGTCGATTTCAGTCAAACAGTCAAACAGCTGGGACGATCAAATAGTTAACAGTAGGGACGATCAAGTGTTTGGGCTTATAAAAATGGGATTTTAGTAATATCAAGTATCCTATTTTTTGGTTAGGAATATCCTTGTATTTTTTAGGGGTATCATTTGTATAAAACCAGAAAGAAAAACGCTACCCATACGAGGTTGAGCTGTAGCTCGTGCTACAGCTCCTATAACTATAGTTCCGCCCCTGATAAACGATAACCTCAGATTAAAGATACATAAACGATGAAGCTAGTTTATCATGACCCATTGCTTTCATTCTTGCTTTGTTCCCTTAAATTCTTTCCATTCTTGCTTATTTCAGTTTCAAGTATAAAATCAGATTAAAGATACATATACAATCAACCGGTATATAACAATAGTGCTACGATACTGGTATAGAAAAAAACTAAACATTTCCAGATTCAGAACATAAACACAAAGTAAAACGTTTCAAAATATACATGAGCCTAGTAAATATAGTATGACAACTATATAAAATGTATACGTATTGATACCCTAGCAGGGCCGTCTCCGAAAATCACAAAAAAAAAAAAATTTGGCCCTGTTCGAGATAAAAAATTTAGGCCCTGATGAAACAATGGTTAACCGGGCAGGGTTAACTCACTGGTCTCGTCAAAAAGGGTTAATCCCTTCCTCTCGAGGATCGCTGGCTGGATCACCGGTGGGTTGATCTCCTGCACAAGGAAACAAACCGTGACTCGTAACAAGGAGGATGGGGTGGGGGGTGCTCCTTGTTACCACTCTCCGGCGTGAGAATCAGTAATTTGCTTGGGAAGCAAAGTAAGATAGTAGTAGTAGTGAGAGAGTTGTGAAGAGATATCTCAAACCTGGTTTGGGGTTGGTATTTATAGCCGAGGAGTGAATGAGGAGGTGGATGGATAGACTGACGGCATGCTGCCCCTTTGCAGGTGTGTCAGACATGTCGGCCGGGGAGACGACGCCACGTCAGTCTGTCGCTTACGTAGACCTGACAGGTGACTGCCATTGGTTCCACTTGCACCGTGGTGTCAGTCCCACTTGTTCGAGCGTATAGGATGCGGTGCGAGCCGCATCGCTGCCTGCGTTAACATCTGATGTTATCGCGTCTCTTGCTTGTGATCAAGAAATACGCGAGATGCGGTGCTGGCCGCATCGTCGCCTGTGGTGACTGTTGCTGTTATCCAGCTTCCTTGTATTGATAGAAGTGTTCACTGGACGCGGTGCGAGGCCGCATCGCTGTGAATACTTCCGTTTTCATACATCAGATGTGATGCTATGTTGCATCACTCTACCGTTCTCATGTTCCAGGTAAGTCCTCCTTCATCACTAGATAGATTGGATTCAACCCTTGTGTCGACGCGTTCTCGCATGGGCACAAGTAGGTTGTTGGCTGGTGGGGGTTTTGATAAGGGTAATGGTCACTCGCGGTCGATGCTGACGCGAGATCTGGGACCATACCCCTTCAAGTCCCCCCAGTCTAGTGTTGCTGCCACATGCAAGTTGTATGTGGGAGGAGTACTGGACTATGTTGTTTAGAAGGTAGTTTGGAGTCTGGAGAAGATCCTAGACCATGTGGTGGTCTTCTCTATTTGTAAATCAAGCTGGAGGTCTGGACGGGTCATTTGACGCCTCTTCCGTACCAGTGAAAATGTTTCGTCTGATGCGAAATTCTCAGCCTTTGGCTGGTTGCCACCTGTTGGTGTGCCGAACCAACTATGGGAATTAGTTGGAGGAAGTGTACAAACTTCGAACCACGGTGGGCGCCAATGATGAAACAATGGTTAACCGGGCAGGGTTAACTCACTGGTCTCGTCAAGAAGGGTTAATCCCTTCCTCTCGAGGATCGCTGGCTGGATCACCGGTGGGTTGATCTCCTGCACAAGGAAACAAACCGTGACTCGTAACAAGGAGGATGGGGTGGGGGGTGCTCCTTGTTACCACTCTCCGGCGTGAGAATCAGTAATTTGCTTGGGAAGCAAAGTAAGATAGTAGTAGTAGTGAGAGAGTTGTGAAGAGATACCTCAAACCTGGTTTGGGGTTGGTATTTATAGCCGAGGAGTGAATGAGGAGGTGGATGGATAGACTGACGGCATGCTGCCCCTTTGCAGGTGTGTCAGACATGTCGGCCGGGGAGACGACGCCACGTCAGTCTGTCGCTTACGTAGACCTGACAGGTGACTGCCATTGGTTCCACTTGCACCGTGGTGTCAGTCCCACTTGTTCGAGCGTATAGGATGCGGTGCGAGCCGCATCGCTGCCTGCGGTAACATCTGATGTTATCGCGTCTCTTGCTTGTGATCAAGAAATACGCGAGATGCGGTGCTGGCCGCATCGTCGCCTGTGGTGACTGTTGCTGTTATCCAGCTTCCTTGTATTGATAGAAGTGTTCACTGGACGCGGTGCGAGGCCGCATCGCTGTGAATACTTCCGTTTTCATACATCAGATGTGATGCTATGTCGCATCACTCTACCGTTCTCATGTTCCAGGTAAGTCCTCCTTCATCACTAGATAGATTGGATTCAACCCTTGTGTCGACGCGTTCTCGCATGGGCACAAGTAGGTTGTTGGCTGGTGGGGGTTTTGATAAGGGTAATGGTCACTCGCGGTCGATGCTGACGCGAGATCTGGGACCATACCCCTTCAGGCCCTATTTGCAAATTTCATATAAAATTTTGGCTGGGAGTTTTCTGTTTTTTCTTTTGTTTTTGTGGACTGCGTTTTA
The DNA here is from genome assembly GCF_002127325.2 of Helianthus annuus. Classification (NCBI taxonomy): domain Eukaryota; kingdom Viridiplantae; phylum Streptophyta; class Magnoliopsida; order Asterales; family Asteraceae; genus Helianthus; species Helianthus annuus. The sequence continues at coordinate 180,389,582 of NC_035443.2, read as the reverse complement.
TTTTAATGTAGGTTCCGTTTGCTATTAATATATATATATATATATAATATATAAACTCATCAAACATTCATTCAAATATATAAATACTAAAAACCCATAATACTACGATAATTGTTATGAAATAGATAAAACAAATTAACGAAAATAGTGTAGCAAAGATCAAAGTATGGAACCTACTTACTAAGCGAACATTGCGGTTCTCCTAGCGTTTTTTGAAGCAAAGCTCTCGATCAACTCCTTGTAATCCATAGTATCTTATATTAATTCACTTTCAATAGATATTGTCGCCAACTCATTTAGCCTTTTTTGTGACATTGTAGAACGTAAATAGGTCTTCAACAACTTCAACTTTGAGAAACTTCTTTCTGCCGACGCCACGGTTACCGGAAGGAATACTAAAAATGCCTTCTTAAAGGTGTAAATTACAAGAAACTCCTAAATTATATATAACTAATAACCTGACCTCGCGCGTTGGAGCCAAAATTTGGTTGTAATGATTCTCTGTATTATAATATCAATACAGTTCCGACACTTTGTATAGCAATAAAAAAAGATAACGCAACGTATGTAACTTTGTATAAAAAAATAAAACATAGACTTTGTTGATAATCTGTTGCTTAAAGTACAGAGGATGTAAGTAACTTCATTAAAGCTAAGAGGTTATAGTGTAAATTTGTTAGAAACGATTTTTATTAAAATTATTGGGGTGTATAACAAAAGTTATTTAATTACTACTCTCAAGAAGTAAGGTTGTACTCTATGCTTGTAGAATTGTCAATCAGTATCAAATTACCACGATTATTGTTGGGAAAACAAAGATAACATTGAATTTTTTTATTAATAAAATTCTTAACTGGCGTATATGAGGCCGTCTGAAGGAGAGAGGGAGGAACGCAAAGCCTCTTCCTTAATGTGAAGCCATCTGTGGTGAGGAGAGTATGGAGTCGGAACGTATATTGATGTATAAGAATTTATACATCTTTTAACATCAAATTTATCCCCGTTCATACGAAAACTCTTTGTATTTTCATTGCTTTTGGTACTTATTTGAGTTGTTTGTGAAAATACAGGTCCGAGCTTCGGCTCGGTGGCAAAACAAAGGCTTTTGGAGCAAAATGGAGCAAAAACGGTCGTGCGTGGTCATCCGAGTACCAGCACCATCATGCCAAACGGCAACACCATCCAAAATGAACAAGATTTCTGATTGGCACGGTCATGCCATCCTCTAGCACGGTCGTGCCCAGTCATCCGAGCTCCAGCACCATCATGCCAAACGCCAGCACTAGCCAAAATGGACAAGATTTGTGATTGGCACGGTCATGCCACCCATTAGCATGGTCGTGCCCAACCAAACCAACCCAGGCACAACCAGTTCATGAGTTTTCCATCGAAGATTACCAGTGAAAACTGACATGGCACGGTCATGCCAAAATCTGGCATGACCATGCTCGCCTCGGGAACTTTTGAGGGGGATTTTACCAAAAATGGTAGCAAACAAGAATGACAGGCGAAAAGCGAAACTGACACATACCAAGCACGACCATGCCAAAGCCTGGCATGATCGTGTCGATCGACCAGTAGTATAAATTTGAGTTTCAGCTCATTTTTAGGTGTGTTGGGTCTTGTAGGTGATTTCTCTCTCAAAATTTCTGCATTTGAGGTGCTTGGAGGAGTCAAAGAGGAGTCCAACACCATTCAAGATTCAATCATTCAACCTATAATCCTTGCTTTTTGGTGGTATTTCATAATTCCATGTTGAACTTTGAAGTATTTGCAAGAATTATTTATGTTGTCATGAGCCTTATGAGCTAAACATTTGTGTTGCTTAAACTTGATTGAAGCATATGAATATATAACATGGAAGGAGATGTGATGATTGTTCTTGTTAATTGTCATAATGATATTTAGTCTTGTTCTTGGAGTTCATGTGCATGTCTGAAGTTGTTGTTCATGAGTGTTTAATCCTAAGTATATGCATGATGTGTTGGAAAGCCCATGTGTAAATTATGGTGATTGAATCTTGTTGACTTGTTAGTTTGATTCATAGCATGAAACTAGGAATGGTAATTGCCAACATGAATTAGATGATGATTTGAACATGTGTATGAATTCTTGCATTTAGATTTGGAAAGATCATTAGAATGTTTATATGAATTCAATGGTATGTGATTGTGTTAGCATGATGATTTAGGCCAAGATTATTATCTAGCATGACCATGCTTGTGGTTCATATCAAGAACATGATGAAGATATTATTTACTTGAAAACAATTTAGGGTGATTAGTATGTTGTTCATGTTAGTTTTCCCTAAGTTGTCGAGTTAGGAATTTTGTCAAACGAGTAACTCTTGATTAAAAGATTAATATCACTTCACAACCGAACTTAAAAGAACGATTCTTAGGTGATTAGAGTGTTATTCATTTTAATTTTCCAAAAGAATTATAAAACTAGGAACCTTGACCGGAACTTAGTTATTCTAGAGGTTGTAAAATCACTAGAGCTTTCATTAGTTATCACATAGTCATTAGTGGATACTTAGTTTAGGCAACTTCCCCTTCAAAATTGTTAGTTCTTGTTATTTTAGTATTTTTTATATTATTACATGATAAATTAGGAAAACCCAAAATCGCTAATTGAAAAAGCTTTAAAGTAACAAAAGTTTAGTATTGAGACACCGCGTCCACGGATTGATATCCAGTTTTTACCAATAAACTACATTACTATCCGATGGGTACACTAGCCCTTTGTGTGTGTAGTTTAATTCTTGGGTGAAAACCATTTTAAAACTAAATTTTTGTGAAGAAAAATTTATTTATAAAAATATATATTTCAGGCACATCATATATGTAGGAGACAATGAGAAGAGGAGATGAAGTGGAAGAGGTTAAACGTCTTGATAACACCAATGTAGCTTTATTTGCTATTTCGTTTAAGTGGAAACTCTTGACACAACCCGAAAACTACCCGTTCATTAAACAAGTTAACTCGAAGATGACTCATTTAAAAAGTAGTACAACCTGGATACGAACCATTTAAAAAACGTGTTAACCTGTTAACACATGTAAGAGTTTTTTTAAAAAAATAATTTTTGTAATTTAGAAATGGATAGTGTTGGAATATAAAGCAAATTTTTTTTGTTTTTAATATTCTCTCGAACTATCAAGTTTTAAAAGCGATGTTGAATTTCTGAAACTTTTCAGACAATTTTTTAATGGTGAAAAGAGTGATCAATCACTCACTCGTGAGTGTTTAAATTATTTTTTAGCCAATAATATTATACCATGTCAAGTCCACACTCCACTATCTATTTTCCACTCAATCACTGACAATGGTCAAACAAATGGAGAGTGGTAAAGATTTTTTTTTTTTAAATGTGATTGGTTGAAAGGGGTTGGGGCCCACCATTTACCCCTCTTTCTCCTCTCTATCTTCTCTTCCCGCATCGGTGACTCCTCACCGCCTACACCCTCCCGCTCACTGCTCCAACACCGGCATCCCCTTCCCCGTGTGGCAACGCCACTCCCCGAGACCACTCACCGAATGCATACCGTCCTCCCTAACTATCAATTTTTCAATCCTTTCTAATATGGTTCTTCTAATCTCAAATTAAACGCATAAAACCAAGTTTATTGATTGAGAATAAGAGATGAAGAAACAAAAAACAATAAAAATACATAATTATAAAAAGGTTTCATTTCAGTTAAACTAATTAAGTCATATTCATAAACACAACCCGATTCAACAAACATGACAAAAGTAAATATATAGGTTAAGTCAGGGTTGAGGAACTCAGCTTGCCAATCCGACAACTCAAAACCAATCAATTCGTTAACATGTCAAGATCAATACCCTCGTTTCCATAAGAAAATATTATAAATATCTAAAATATTAGTGCCGGCCAGGCCGGCAATCTGATTACATACTTCAAAAAGTAATGCTTTTCTTTTCTTCTTGATCGGCAAAACCAATAAAATGTATAAATTTGAAACATTAAAAAGGGTACCTAATACCTATCACAAACAAAATCCAAACGTAAAAACTTCATGTCAACGGAGAAAAACACATCCACCATGACTCCCACCGGCGCCGGCGACAACCTCCACATCGTCTTCCTCCCTTTCTTCACTTCCAGCCACATAATCCCACTAGTCCACGCCGCCAGGCTCTTCGCCGCCCGCGGTGTCCGCTCCACCATCATCACCACCGTTCACAACGCCCTAATATTCCAAGACTCAGTGGACCGCGACACCGCAGCTGGCTACCCTATCGCGGTCCACACCGTCACATTCCCCTCGTCCGAAGTCGGACTCCCCGTGGGAATGGAAAGCATAAACACGGCCCCCACCCCAGAAAAGGCGGGGGCCGTGTTTCGTGGCATGATGTTACTTAAAACTACATTTGAACAAGTGATTCGGGACCTTGCTCCCGATTGCATATTCTCGGACATGTTTTTCCCGTGGACTGTTGAGCTCGCGGACGAGCTCAACATCCCGAGACTCTTGTTTTACCCTTCGTGTTTTCTTTATCACTCCATTTCTCATAGTTTGAGGGTTTATAAACCTCATGAGAGCGTAAATTCGGAATCCGAAAGCTTCGTGGTTCCGAATTTACCAGATAAAATCACAATGAAGAGGTCTCAAGTGTCCGAACATTTCAAAACCAAAACTGGATTAGGTGAATTTCTTGAAACGATTCAGCAATCGGAGAAACGAAGTTACGGATTGGTGCACAACACGTTCTATGAGATTGAACTGGCTTATGTTGATCATTTCAAGAAGGTTAAAGATACTAAAGTATGGCATATAGGTCCTCTTTTTCAGTTTTTCGTCGGTGAGGGTCGCGACAATGGTGTGTCGGATAAGCATGGTTGTTTGAGTTGGTTGGATGATCAGAAACCGAATTCGGTGATATTCGCGTGTTTCGGAAGCATGGTGAAATTCCCAGAGGCTCAGATTACTGAAATCGCGTTAGCGCTTGAAGAATCGAAGCGCCCGTTTATTTGGGTTGTGGGTAAGACGGGAAGCGAAGGGATCGGTGGGTTACCAGACGGGTTTGAAGAGAGAATCAAGAGTAAAAACATAGGTTTGGTTATAACGGGGTGGGCCCCGCAAGTGGAGATTCTACAACATCCTGCGGTCGGAGGGTTTTTGACACACTGTGGTTGGAACTCAGTACTTGAAGCCGTGGTGTTCGGCGTGCCATTGATCACATGGCCGTTGTATGCGGAGCATTTTTACAACGAGAAGCTAGTGGAGCTTTTAGGGATCAATGTGAGGGTTGGGGCGGACGTTTGGAACTTGACTCATGATATTAGTAGTCCGATAATAGAGAAACAGGGAATTATAGAGGCTATTGAGCTTTTAACAAGCGAGTCAGTCAAAGCGGAAAGTATTAGACAAAACTCAAAGGAGTTGGCCATAACAACCAAAAGAGTCGTTGAAGAAGGTGGTTCTTCGGTCAACAGTTTAATGGCTTTGATAGAAGAACTCAAAGCCGTTAAATTAACCCCAAAGCCCTAGTGTTCTCCGTTTAAAGTTTCACACAAAGTTTCCATATTGCATGATCGCTCTATATGTTTCATATATAGTTATTATTTCATTAAGATGTTTTCAATCATCACGGTATAAATAAAACAATCATTATGATCTAACACGCGTTACATGCAACTTACGACCAACTTAATAACTTTTGATTCATGTAGAGGAATTTTTAAGGCTAAACTATTCGAACATCACATTGTCTATTTTCACACTTTTGTATCTTAGATGTCTCTTAAAAGGCTAAACCAGGTGTATAGGGCTTTAGAAACATCAGTGCCTGACTCGTGTCAGGCTCTCATTTTTATGAGCCTTGTATGAGGCGTCTAGGGTGTTGATGAATTTTTGTTTGAAGATTTGGGTGTTTTTTTTGAAGAAAAATAAAAAAATATATATTTTTGTATAGTTTAAAAATATTACGTCGTGTATCGTTTTCAAATATTATGCCGTTTTAAATATCATACCGTTTTGAACATTATACCGTTCTCAACATTATAGCATTTCAGTATTATTTCGTTTCAATGTTTTCTGTACCAGGCTTTATACTATTTTCACTTATATATGGTTTCAATTTTATCGTTTCGTTTCAAGTTTTCTATCGTGTGAATGTTTACCGTTTGAATATTATACTGTTTCCGTATTATCGTTTCAATGTTAAGCTTTTAACAATTTATTATGAAATATAGATGTAAAAATATAGTTTAAAATACTAATCTACGGGTGAAAATACATACCTGTAATGCTCAAATGATGCCAAATACGGTCGAAATATGGTCAAATCGCGTATATGCAACACAAGTGTGTGTATGAGAGTGTGTTTGTTGTGTGTGTATACAGGGTAGTTCAGGTGATCCCCTGTATATACGTAGCAATATATGCCGCGCACAGTGTTGTACGTGATGTCTATTATAAATGGTTAATTACCATTTTAGCCCTTTAATTAATCCAAGAATGAAAGGAAACATAGAGATTACAACCATATGGATATCTTTAACACTTTTACCCATGGCAACTATCAATTCGTACACTACTAGAAAAGTGGCTACTTTGTGACAGCCAAATTTGTAGCAAATTTGTAGAAAATTGGTCTTACCTACAGATTTGCTACAAAAATATTCGTGCAAAATATGCTTGTCGAAAATCAGGTTAGCTACAAAATTCTGACAAAATTTCTCACAAATTTTCGACAAAAATTTATCGTCACAAGCATTGCCACAAAATACCTACAAACCGGTTTCTTATGTTTTTCCTACAATTCTTCCACAATTATGCCTATTTTTGTATTTTATTTTATGATATTTTACTATTAAAATTAATAACACTAATGTGAAAAATTATCCATAATTATTACTAATTATTTTTATTTTACTACAAAATTCGTACAAAAATATAAAACTTTCTCTTAACAGTTTGTTACAAATTTCCTACAAATAAAAAATATATTTTTTAATTTTGCGACAAATTTCCTACAACTTAAAAAATGTTTTTTTTTAAGTTTTGTGACAAAATTTCTACAAACAAAAAAAACCCAAATTTAAAGGTTACGACAAAATTCCTACAAATAAAAAAAATCAAAGTTTAAAGGTTACGACAAAATTCCTACAAACAAAAAAAACAAAATTTAAATGTTACGACAAAATTCCTACAAACCAAAAAAACAAAATTTAAAGGTTACGACAAAATTCCTACAAACCCAGGAAAAAATCTTGCAGTTGTTTGCTACAAATTTCCTACAACCCAGGAAAAAATCCTGCAGCTGTTTGCTACAAATTTCCTACAAACCCAGGAAAAAATCCTGCTGTTGTTTGCTACAAATTTCCTACAACCCAGGAAAAAATCCTGCAACTGTTTGCTACAAATTTCCTACAAGCTGTTTGCTACAGATTTGTGACAAACTTTAACAAATTAAAGAAATTAAATAAAACCATTTTTATGCAAAAAATGCACCAAAAATAATTGCAGCAAAATTCTAAAACATTCTAAAAAATATTAAAACAACATTTCGAAACATTCCAAAAATTTTAAAACATTCCAGAACGCACAAATAATCCTAATTAAAAGCATTCAAAACTAATCCGATCTTTAACATTCTAATACTTAACAGGACGAGAGCTTTTACTTATTTCTGATGTTTTTGAGCTTTTCTTCCATAGCTTTTTGCCATGCCGCTTGGTCGGCCCGCTCTTTTTCGCGCTCTTCTTGAAATTGTTCGAAACGGGATTCTATTTTTTGTCGGGCCTCGCGTTATTTTTCTAATTCCGCCTGAACTTTTTGAAGCTGAAAGTTGTATAAAAAGATATAATTAATACGTATTAACAAAAACATATGGTCAAAATTCACATATCATTTAACAATACGATATTCAAATATCGTATTATTGTTTATAAATGATTCTTTCTGATGCAAGCTCTAGAGGAGAGGGAGAACACAAAATCATGTCGTTTATACGACGTCAACGCACTTGCAACGGATATGATCCGAATACGAGACATGTCTTGTATGGTCTGGTAGGCGAAACCACAACTTATTACTACTCAGTTTATATGTTATCCCAATTTGACTGTCTTGAATGCGTTTTAGTTTTACATGACAAATGTGTTGAAAGGGTAACACTATTTTTACTTGGTGAACTTAAAGGAAAACAGTTAAGATTTCGCTCTGGACGTGTTCAAACGCATACAACTTACCTTCTTAAGTCTTCTAACATGTCGCGACAAGTAAAATAAGTGCAATTAATTGCGCCTATCATTTCCCGATTATTTATATTGTTCTAGATTGGTTAAAACAACGTATTGTGTTTAATTAAGGTCGAAGCAACCAAACTCACTTTAATGACTTAGAGTGTGTTCTAACCTTATATTATACATGTCATTAGAATGTTCTTGTTGAACCTACTAAACCTACTGCTGCTACACCAAAAAGTGTAAAGCCAAGGTGTGAAACTTAAAAGGCTGATTTTAGAAGCAACTTTTTCTTTCTGTGTTACATAGTAAAAATCATATACAGTAAAAATGATTTCCTATATATGCTTTACATGGTTTGATTCGAGCCGAGGATTGAATGCCTTAGATCAAACCTATTATCATCTAGTGAATAACTCTATTTCCTACTTATTTACATCTATTTCAGCAAACTCATTCTTCCCAATATCTTAAATTTTTTTACGCTATCAAATAACAAGAATAAATAACGGTACCTCCTGCGAGTGTCGGGCATCATCATTAGACTCACAAATTCTAGATGATATTTTCCCGGTCACCAAAAAATCAGGATCAGAAGATCCTATGCCAAACGTCTTGCGACCCTTACATTCAGGATGTAGACTCTTCCACAAATCTAAATCATCGCATTCTATGTCCCCATACAAATCTTGAAGTTGTTGCGCGTATGCGACCTAAAATTTTATCAAATGAATGTCTTCAACTCATAAAAGTGTCAGAATAATTATAAATAAATGATAAAAGAGAGCTTACATATGAACGTCTTGCACGCTCGGTAACAAACTTTAACCGATCATAATCTTTTTCAGTTATCTCCCCATCTTTTTGCATTCCTTAGTGGCATGGGTCTGTAAGAACACTTTCAGATATCCAACTGATTTACCCTTTTCTTTATCCTACATAAAAACGAGTAATGTAACTTGTAAGTGTTAAATGTAAATGTAGTTAATAAAAATCAAAACTATGATTAGCTGACCATGTTGACACGGTGTTGATCAAATCGTATTGACCCGCCTGTATGAAGGCATAAGTCATTTTTGCGGTTTGTTCTCCCGGCTTCCGACTTTTTTTTGCCATTTTTCAGTGTTCCAGTGCTGTAATAATTAAAATTAGGGGTGAGCATGGTACAATAACTCGATCTCACCTGGTGATAAACCGAACCGACTTGATACCCGCAATTTGGTAATAAACCATAACCAAGGACCAACCCTAATAGGAAGCATATATATATATACACACACACACACTTTGTAGTAAATAGTTATTTTTTTGTGCAAGGGCAATATCGTCAAATAACGTAAATACGGGTTATAGAAATCCGCCCGTAGTTTAGGCAAGTGGATTTTGTTTTCCAAACGCCTAGATGATTTACAAGTCGTGATTGCCGAATTGGATGAACAAATAGCAGAGCGATCAAGCAGTTATTATAATTAAAAACTACTCTACTAGTGTAACCTTTTAAGGCCACTTGCCCAACAAAAGTTGTGATTTACATGATCCTGTTGGTTGGCAAGGTACTGTCATGGTCCCATGAGTTTTCGGTAACGGGTTTTCATGGTTATCAATTTAAAAGCATTCACTTCATTTATTGTGGTTTTGTTGTATTTTCAGAAAGAAAATGTTGATTCTAAGTATTCACTTTTCTTTGAAATGTTACAAAGATAATTTGTGAAAGCAGTTGATTCTAAGTATTGTACTTTTCTTTTGTTGTATTTTCAGTTAATACATATATTCAATCTATATCTTCAGCTTTTTTCTAAAAAATCATTTTTCTCCATATATTTAGTCCTTTAGTTTCTTCATTATTTGTCTAAAATAATGTTCTTTTTCACTCCCATCAGATCTACAGTTGGAAAATTTGGGAAAATCATGCCAAGTCCCTGGCTCACCCTAGACCACAAGGTGAACTATTTTCTTTTAGGTTATTTCAACTGCAAATGCTCAGGTTGTCGTTTTAAGTTTTAACTTGGCAAATGGATTTTAGTAGTCCAAATTATGACCGGTGACACCCGTAATTTTTGTTAACCATCGATGTCAATAGCGTCCGTAGCGAGCGCTATAGCGCGCTACGTAGCGAAGTGGATTAATGGCTCTCTATAGGATTTAGCAACAGATGGCGAGATTTTTGTAATTTTTTTTTTTTTTTTTTTTTTGATAAAATATACATATAATGGCTCTCTATAGGAGTATCGCTAAACATGAAATAGCGCCCGCTATTTCATCGCTATCGGTACATAGCATATAGGTAGTTTGTCGCTATCGTCTGCTATTCGCTATTGACAACCATACTTGAAACAGTTCTTGTAACGGGTCAAAATGGTTATAGATCAAAAGGGCCAGTAGTAGAAACAGGTGGGCTGGGTGGTTGACCAAAAGCACATTCTGGCCACTTATTTAAATAACAAAAGTGATTTAGTAGGTGTGATGCATTTGAAAAATGCTTTGAACAGTTTTCGATTTGTTTCCCTTTAAGGTTCCCTTTCTAAATCCATTTACCCGTCAATACAAATAACCAAAATCAACCCATATCGGTTGGGTAACGGCCTAACGGGTCAAAATGGAGTTGGTTTAATACTGGTAAGTTTTTATACGAGTCAATATGGGTCAGCCTTTGTTTACAAAAAAATGTCCTAAAAGACCAAACTGTGTACACTTCGAGTTTTTCTAAAATGATGTCCAATCGAGGAGCGATTGAATCGTGATCAATTTCGCTGCCTCCAATCTAGTTGCTTCGGGTCTGCACCATCGGGATTCCCGGCAATGGAACCATTGATAAGAACTTGAAATTGAAAGATAAAATTGATAAAATAATCCAATTTGAGAAGGATTAGATCTCCGATTACAAAGGTATAAAAACCTTAATTTTTTATAAATAAACATCCACACCATCAGCCTAAATCTCTAAGGACTTATAAAAACAAAAGGTAAAACTGTCCCATGATTTACTCCTCTATTTTTGGTACGGTACTGTACGGTATTGTATGGTAAGGTATGGTATGGTACGACAGGGTATGGTATCGTATCGTATCGTATCGTATCGTATCGTATCGTATCGTATCGTATCGTATCGTATCGTGTCGTGTCGTGTCGTGTTGTATAGTATAGATCGTATCGCATCGTACAATATAGTATCATATACAATACAGTATAGTATAGTATAGTATACTATATCGTATGGTATGGTATGGTATGGTATGGTATGGTATGGTATGGTATGGTATGGTATGGTATGGTGTAGTGTCGTGTCGTGTTGTGTTGTGTAGTATAGGATTGTATAGTACAGTATAGTGTCGTTTTGTGTAGTATAGTATTGTATCGCATTGTACAATAGTACAATATAGTACAGTATAGTATTGTATAGTACAATATAGTATAGTACAGTCAGAGCCGGCCCTGAGAATTCTTGTACCCTGTTCGAGTTTAAAAAAATGTGCCCTTAGGCCTTAACGGAATTGGGTATTTGGCTCACTAATTAAAGGTCTAAACCTAATGCCAAAGGGGTTAATAACTAATCTAAACCATAAGAATAGTTTTGTAAGGGGGCCTATTTTGGTGTTTGTATGGATATACCCTATTAAAAATATTTTACATATACATATCGGGTTTTTCATAAAAGACGTGCCCCTAGAAATATCGGGCCCTGGCCGGTGGTCCTCCCCGCCCACCCCCAAGGCCGGCCATGAGTACAGTACAGTACAGTAAAGTAAAGTAAAGTAAAGTAAAGTATAGTATAGTGTAGTATAGTGTAGTATAGTGTAGTATAGTGTAGTATAGTGTAGTATAGTGTAGTATAGTCTAGTATAGTGTAGTATAGTATAGTATAGTATAGTATAGTATAGTATAGTATAGTATAGTATAGTATAGTATAGTATAGTATAGTATAGTATAGTATAGTATAGTATAGTATAGTATAGTATAGTATAGTATAGTATAGTATAGTATAGTATAGTATAGTATAGTATAGTATAGTATAGTATAGTATAGTATAGTATAGTATAGTATAGTATAGTATAGTATAGTATAGTATAGTATAGTATAGTATAGTATAGTATAGTATAGTATAGTATAGTATAGTATAGTATAGTATAGTATAGTATAGTATAGTATAGTATAGTATAGTATAGTATAGTATAGTATAGTATAGTATAGTATAGTATAGTATAGTATAGTATAGTATAGTATAGTATAGTATAGTATAAGTATAGTATAAGATAGGATAGGATAGTATAGTATAGTATAGGATAGGATAGGATAGGATAGGATAGGATAGGATAGGATAGGATAGGATAGGATATGATAGAATTGTATAGGATTCTATGGTATCGTACAATATAGTATAGTATCGTATACTATAGTATAGTATGGTATCGTATATCATATAGTATGGCATGGTATATCAACATTTTATTTTTTAAAATTATATTTTTTTAGGAAGTCACTAGTGTTAGTTTGCTACAAATTTAAGACAAATTTAACATTTTTATTTTGTTAACATTTATAAATAACAAATAAATTACGGTTTTTGTAGGAAATCTGTAACAAGTGGGATTAATTTGCTACAAATTTTTGACAAATATAACATTTTAACTTTTAAAATTATTTATTTTTCTAAAACTGATAAATAACAAATAAAGTAACATTTTTTTGTAGGAAATCTGTGGTAAATGGTGTTAGTTTGCTACAAATTTACGACAAATTTAACATTTTTATTTTTAAAATTATTTATTTTTTAACATTTATAAATAACAAATAAATAATGGTTTTTGTTGGAAATCTGTAGCAAGTGGGATTAGTTTGCTACAAATTTTTGACAAATCTAACACTTTATTTTTTAAAATTAATTATTTTTCTAAATTTGATAAATCTTTTTGTAGGAAATATGTGGTAAATGGTGTTAGTTTGCTACAAATTTTCGACAAATTTAACATTTTTATTTTTAAAATTATTTATTTTTTAAACATTTATAAATAACAAATAAATAATGGTTTTTGTAGGAAATCTGTAGCAAGTGGAATTAGTTTGCTACAAATTTTTGACAAATAAATAATAATTAACACTTTATTTTTTAAAATTATTTATTTTTCTAAAATTGAAAAATAACAAATAAAGTAAATTTTTTTGTAGAAAATCTGTGGTAAATGGGGTTAGTTTGCTACAAATTTACGACAAATTTAACATTTTTATTTTTAAAATTATTTATTTTTTAACATTTATAAATAACAAATAAATAATGGTTTTTGTAGGAAATCTGTAGCAAGTGGGATTAGTTTGCTACAAATTTTTGACAAATCTAACACTTTATTTTTTAAAATTTTTTATTTTTCTAAAATTGATAAATAACAAATAAAATAAGTTTTTTTTGTAGAAAATCTGTAGTAAATGGTGTTAGTTTGCTACACATTTTCGACAAATTTGACATTTTATTTTAAAATTATTTATTTTTCTAAAAATGAATAATTACAAATGAATTAAGTTTTTTTTTTTTAGGAAATCCGTAGCAACTAATTTTAATTTGCTACAGATTTTCGACTAATTTAAAAGTTTTTTCTTTAAAAATATTTTCTTTTCAAAAATTAACAAATGAAAAATAGATTAACTTTTTTTTGTCGAAAATATGTAGCAAACGATATCAATTTGTTACAACTTTCCGACAAACTTAGAAATTTTATTTTTAAATTATTTATTTTTGTTGTGGTTTCAAATTATATAAACTTTTAGTTTAGTTTGTCTGAATTTTGTCGAAAAGCTAATAAATGTTGTGACGAAATTGCTACAAATGGTTTTTTTGTGGAAATTTTGTTAGAAAATTGTAGAAAAGTTTTGGGTTTTATTAGGTTTTCTTTTTTGTTAGAAAACCGTACAAAATTTGTAACAAAATTTGAGTTGTGGGAAATTTGTGGGAAACTTTTGTAGGAAAATATATAGTTTTCTAGTAGTGGTATGATGATCAAGCTCAAGCTCAAGTGTGTGTAAAGTGTTACTCACTCTTATTTAGTGAACTAACTACCATTGCGTTATTACTAAAGTGGGAGATCAAAGATAGAATGTTGGAATTCAATCTTTGGAGAGGTTTCGGTCGGCATAAAGGCATTCCTAAGGAACAAACTCTCTTCTTCCAAACAAGGAGGCTTAGGAAGAATCAAAGGAATGTCACACTTAGGCATCAAAGCACTAAGGTCCATGGAGACTTCCACACTAGACTTCCACACTTCTAGGAGATAAGGCCCTTATAAGGTGCCATAAAGCTCTGGGAACAATTCCAAAGTAAATAGCCACTAAAGGCACAATTTGGCACATTTGGAATGATTGGTGAGGGCCCCATTTATAGGATGTTGGCGGCCAGTATGTGCACGGTCGTGCGTGTCCTTTTTGTCGTAGATTCTTCTAGAAGCTATCCTTTTTTCAAAGTGATGTACATGCACAGACGTGCCCAAGCTATGCATGACCGTGAATAGGGACAAGTGTCCAGACATGCCCCACAAATGTATCTAATTTGTGTACTTTTTGTCTGCAAAATGCATTGTCTGATTTGTCTTTTTTTTGGGAGGCATGGTCATGCACCATAGTGTGCACGGGCGTGCATGGTGTGCTTGTCTTGCCCACCAAGTTTCCTGCTTTTCCAAAAGGCTAAATTAAGGTGGCATGGTCATGCACCAATACATGCACGGGCGTGCATGAGGTAAACTTGCATTTTTCATTGTTTTTTGCCTCTTTTTATTCCCAGACGTTAAAATCATATAAAAATATAAATGGAACGATTTAGGTAGTGTTTGCACATTATAAAGCCTCAAAAGTATATAAAATGGGGGTAAGTATGTATATAAAACATGTATCAATTATGACAAATCAATACCCCTCGAAAACAAATGTTTCTCTAGGATCTCCAAAGGTCCCCCCTAAAAAAGTAGCAACATAAGCAAAACACGCGATCCGAATTTATATATAGTCTAACCATCCCTTATAAATCGTATATCTCATACCAACATTCTTTAAATCGTGTTAACTCATTACCATGACAAATTGATTGTGGAAAGTATATACCTCTTGGTTGACATGGTCCTCTAAGTATGTATGCCCTTCTAATCTTATCTCGTTGATTAACATTAAATCATAAAGTCGGTTTCCAATCAGAATGATCCGAAGAAAGAGTACCCCTCGAAAACAAATGTTTCTCTATGATCTCCAAAGAATTCCCCCTAAACAAGTAGCAACATAAGTAAAACACAGGGTCTGATTTTATACTATAGTCTAACCATCCCTTATAATCGTGTATCTCATACCAACATTCTTTAAATCGTCTTAAATCATTACCATGACAACTTGATTGCGGGAAGTCTATACCTCCTGGTTGACATGGTCCTCTAAGTAGTATGCCCTTCTAATCTCATCTCGTTGATTAACATTAAATGATAAAATCGGATTTCGATCAGGAAGATCCGAAGAAAGAGTATCTACATCAACATATTTGGGAGTTTGAGAAGATGATTCTCCACCATTTATTTTGAGAAATTGTTTGGTAGAACTACTCCTCTTTCCTATTTAGAATTAAAATAAATCATTATAATCTAACCCATTTACCATGGATTTCACATAATCAATTAATCATACATTCATACTTTATACAATCATACAAGCACATGATGAAAATTAAAAGTGTTTCAATTTTAGTTTTAACTCTTGATTTTAATTCACATAATTTCAAACAATGTTTTAAATATAAATTTTAGGTTGATAACTCATTCTAAATTTTAGGTCCTCTTATAGGAGATAAGGCCCTCATAAGGTCCCATAGAGCTCTGAGAACAACTACAAAGTAAATAGCCACTAAAGGCACAATTTGGCACACTTGGAATGATTGGGGAGGGGCCCATTTATAGGATGTTTGTGGCCAGTATGTGCACGGTCATGCATGTCCTTTTTGTCGTAGATTCTTCTAGAAGCTATCCTTTTTTCAAAGTGATGTACATGCACAGGCGTGCCCAAGCTATGCACGATCATGAATAGGGACAAGTGTCCAGACATGCCCCGTAAATGTATCCAATTGGTGTACATTTTGTCTGCATTTTGCCTTGTCTGAGTTGTCTCTTTTGGGGAGGCATGATCATGCACCATAGTGTGCACGAGCGTGCATGGTGTGCTTGTCTTGCCCACCAAGTTTCTTTCTTTTCCAAAAGGGTAAATTAAGGTGGCATGGTCATGCATCAATACATGCACGGACGTGCATGAGGTAAACTTGCATTTTTTCTATCGTTTTTGCCTCTTTTCATTCCCGGACCTTAAAATCAAGTAAAAATATAAATGGAATGATTTGGGTAGTTTTCCACATTATAAAGCCTCAAAAGTACAAAAAAATTTGGGGTAAATATGTATATAAAATATGTATCAATGATGACAAATCAATACCCCTCGAAAAAAATGTTTCTCTAGCATCTCCAAAGCACCCCCCCCCCCCCAAAAAAAAAAAAAAAAACAAGTAGCAACATAAGCAAAACACACGGTCCGATTTTATACTATAATCTAACCATCCCTTATAAATCGTATATCTCATACCAACATTCTTTAAATCGTCATAACTCTTTACCATGACAAACTAAACTGATTGTGGAAAGTATATACCTCTTGGTTGACATGCTCCTCTAAGTATGCATGCCCTTCTAATCTCATCTCGTTTATTAATATTAATTCATAAAGTCGGTTTCCGATCAGAATGATCCGAAGAAAGAGTACCCCGCGAAAACAAATGTTTCTCTATGATCGCCAAAGGTTCCCCCTAAACAAGTCGCAACATAAGCAAAACACATGGTCTCATTTTATACCATAGTCTAACCATCCCTTATAATCGTGTATATCATACCAACATTCTTTAAATCGTCTTAAATCATTACCATGCATGCCCTTCTAATCCCATCTTGTTGATTAACATTAAATGATAAAATCGGTTTTCAATCAGCAAGATCTGAAGAAAAAGTATCTACATCAACATATTTGGGTGTTTTAGAAGATGATTCTCCACCATTTATTTTGAGAAATTGTTCGGTAGAACTACTCCTATTTCCTATATAGAATCAAGAAAAATCATTATAATCTAACCCATTTACCATGGATTTCACATAATCAATTAATCATACATTCATACTTTATACAATCATACAAACACATAATGAAAATTAAAAGTGTTTCAATTTTAGTTTTAAATCTTGATTTTAATTCACATAATTTTAAACAATGTTTTAAATATAAATTCTACGGTTCATAACTCACTCTAAAGTTGTAACAGTGAATATAATTTTGAAAAATGCTATGCTAGATAGGATTACAAACATTGAAGAATTGTTAAAACTTAAAAGTTGTATCTTAAAACGTCCAATTATGGATTTAGGCTATAAACACTTTATTTTGAATAGTTATTATGTTAGAATAACTTGTCCAGGTATTTGACGTTTTAATTTGTAACTTTAAGTGGAATGTTTGATATAATTTTGAAAAATGCTTAAGTTTTAAAAATATGAACATTATTAGCAGGTTTAAAATGGAAAATGGACGAAACAAAAAAAAAAAAAACATTTTGGTCGCAACACGGATGCAAATTGCAACATGCAAGCAGTCAGAAAAAAAAGTCTCAGCTTTGTAAATGACAAATGGTCGCAAAAAGGTGCCAACAAAGTCATAAAGTTGGTCTTGAAACAACGTAATATTTGCCACCAATATCTAGTGGCAAATTGAGGTTGCAAAAATATACTAGCGGTTGCTAAATAGTTGCAACATGACTAATGTGACGAGTGTTTTCCCCTCCACATTTTCGGTCGCAAACAGTCGCAACTGAGCAATTGCGACCGTTTTGCGACCGGAAATGTCGTTGCAAAAGCCCAGTTTTCTAGTAGTGTGATCTATTGCGCTAGATTATATGTATTTACAATCTCAACTTGTTAGTTATTTGTTTAGTTAAGGGAAGAAGATGGGAAACATCCGCAATCAAAAATTGACGAATTAGTCTTAAAATTAGTGCTGGAATTTATTTACAAGGCGTCTGAAGGCCCAGAGTGAAATCGTTAAAAGCATCTCAAAGTTAGCCCAATAGTTATCTTATCTTTAAGAGATTAAATAAAAACTCGATTATATATATGTGTATGTAGTATGTGTGTGTTAATTAGTATATAACTCGATTTAATGTAAAAGGGTCAAATTCAGAAAACATGTACATATTATCCCAAAGTGTATTAATTAGCACTATTAGTTTTATATTTTTCAAGCTTCATTTTGTTAATGCCACGTTATGTTTTGTTAGGCGGTTTCTACGAATCAGTTTGCAATGTTTGAAGAGGTCTGTGTACTAGTGGGTTGAGATAGTGAAACCAAATCTTTTAGCTTGTCAATCACATCTAGGGCTGCAAACGAACCGAACGAACACAAACAAGACCTTGTTCGTGTTCGTTTGTTAAGAAATATATGTGTTTGTGAACCGTTCACGGACACTTATCGAACAAGATTTTATGTTCATGTTCGTTTGTTAAGGAAATGAACTTGTTCGTGTTCGCTTGTGTTTGTTTGTTAATTTTAGGCAACGAACAAAAAAGAACGCTGACGAACACAAATGAGCACAAATTAATGTTCATGAACACAAATGGAAACAAACGAACACAACAATCGTTTCATGAACAAAATATATGATACACTGACACTTATTAGATATTTAATTTGTCGGAATTTTGAAGTATTTAAATAGATATAAAAACTAAAATACTAATGAACTATCGAACACAAACGGACACGTTACCGAACGTTCACGAACATAAACGAACGAACACGACCTCTGTTCATGTTTGTTCATTTAACTAAACGAACGAAATTTCTTGTTCGTGTTCGTTTGTTTAATAAACGAACGAACACAAACGAACTTCCTGCCGAACGGTTCACGAACGTTTGGTTCATTTGCAGCCCTAATCACATCTTTTACGGAATTGTGTACTAGTGAATAAATATGAAATATTAGTTGCATGAAACTGTATGATATACCCAAGTGCTCACAAACTCACGATACTGTTATTCAATGAAACAAAGGCTGTTAATAATAAGCAACGATTACAACTTCCACCATATAAATCCTAACAAACGCAGACTCAAACAATGCGGACTCTGACTAACGGCTAAAGCCGATTATTTGAAAATCAAGACCCAAACATAATGACCCAATAGAAATATATAGATCGACCATGGAACATGTGAGCTTTGAGTTTGAAACTCTAAACATATATAGCATTAGGACCTTGGGGTCAACTTTAGGTGTTTGAGTTCTGCTATCAAAGCTGTTATATCGTTGACGGAAGAACCACCTTCTTGGACGACCTTTTTCGCTTTTATAGCCAACTCTTTCGAGTTTTGTCTAATGCGTTCAGCTACGACAGACTCGCCTGTTAAAAGCTCAATAGCCTCTCTAATACCGCGTTTACCAATAATTTGGCTAGCAGTATAACAACTCAAGTTGCAAACGTCTGCACCAACTCCCACACCGATCCCCAATCGCTCCACCAGCTTCTCGTTGTTATATTGGTCCGCAAAGAAAGGCCATGTGATCACAGGCACACCGAACACCATGGCCTCAAGCATCGAGTTCCAACCACAATGAGTCAAAAACCCTCCGACCGAAGGGTGTTGTAGAATCTCCACCTGCGGGGCCCACCCGGTTATAACCATACCTATGTTTTTACTCTTGATTCTCTCTCCATACCCGTCCGGCAACCCGCCGATCCCCGCCTTCCCCACCACCCAAATAAACGGCTGCTTCGATTCTTCAAGTGCCAACGCGATTTCAGTAATCTGAGCTTCTGGGAATTTCACCAAGCTTCCGAAACAAGCGTATATCACCGACTTCGGTTTCTGATCGTCCAACCAACTCAAACACCCATGCTTATCCGACACACCATTGTCGCGAGCCTCACCGACGAAAAACTGAAAAAGAGGACCTATATGCCATACTTTTGTATCTTTAATCTTCTTCAAGTGATCTACATAAGCCGGTTCAATCTCATAGAACGAGTCGTTCACCAAACCGTAACTTCGTTTCTCGGCTTCGTAAATCTGTTCAAAGTAGTCACCTAATCCGGTTTTGGTTTTTAAATATTCGGACACTTGAGACCTCTTCAACGTGATTTTATCCGGCAAATCCGGAACCACGAAGCTTTCGGACTCTGAATTCACATTCTCATGAGGTTTATGAACCCTTAAGTTATGGATAATGCAAAGAGAAAAAGCACTAGAAGGTTGAAACATGAGTCTGGGGATTTTGAGTTCATCCGCGAGGTCAACGGTCCACGGGTAGAACAAGTCGGAGAGTATGCAGTCCGGAACAAGATCACGAATCACTTGTTCGAATGTAGGTTGAAGCATCATCATGCCACGAAACACGGCTCCCGCGATCTCCTGAGTGGGAGCCGAGCTAATGGCTTCCATTCCGACGGGTAGACCGACTTCGGATGACGGAAAGGTGACGGTGTGGATGGAGATAGGGTGTCCGGCTGCGGTGTCACGGTCCACCGAGGCTTGGAATAATAGGGCGTTGTGAACGGTGGTAATGATGGTGGAGCGGACACCGCGGGCAGCGAAGACCCTGGCGGCGTTGACTAGTGGGATCATGTGGCTAGAGGTTAGTTTCGGGAGGAAGACGATGTGGAGGTCGTCGCCGGTGGGAATCATGGTGGATGTATGTTTCTCCGATGATATGAAGTTCTTATCTTTTGGATATTGTTTGGTGGTTACACTCTTATACCTATTAAGAAGTGATTGTTTTATAAGATTATTATCATGAAATGCATGCAAAACGTTTAGCATGCAAAATGTGTTTTTCATTTTACCACGATATTTCCACTATGCATGCACTACGATTTGTCCACACTAGGGCAGCCGAACCGAATCGATTGGATCTTTTCTCATACTCGGTTTTTTTACAAACTAAACTGAGCATTTATTCAACAGAGCCAAAGTCGAACGATCGTCTTTCGATCTGATAATTTTTCGACCGAACCTACCAAGCGTCGTAAAACAAAAAATGAAAGTGACGATGGGTGGTTTAGTTTTAGGGTTATTGGATCCCATCACCCATAACTATCGGCCTTTGGTCGTTGCCACCCCAACTAACACTTTGACACCCGACACCTCTAGCTTGACTTTTAGTTTGTGCTGGCGCCACTTTGTTAACTCAATACTAACAAAGTTAGTTTCTGATTCTACGTGTCACAATCTTGATTATGAAGACAAGATGACATAGCGAATCTTGACTACGTGGCACTATATGTATATAAATAAAAATTCTCTTTACACAGTGTGTCATCCACATCTACACCCATCATCATACTTCTCTAAAAGAAACTCAATACCACCGTTTATGTGCTCAAATAATCAAAATGCACGTCGAACTCTAGAGCTAGAAATTGATTTTGTTGTTTTTGTTCAAAACTTTCTTGTTTTTGTTCAAAACTTTATGGTGATTGAATCAAACCTTCCGTAAAAATGTATTGAAAATCAACATGCCTTCTCTTGAAAATCAACAAGCATTCTGTTCAAACTAGCCCGACGATTGAACCCTACACCACACCTAAAATTTGACGATTGACTCCTACATGTCACACCCCGATTTCCCGGTGGGCCCGGATGGGTACAGTCGTGACGGTTGGATAACAGTTATCACAATATAATAATATGAAGCGGAAGTATTGGAGTGAAAATATAAAATTCAATAAAGCTTGAATATATAAATGTATTACAAGCGTTCGATACAAGCCCACAAGCTGGATCTAAATAAACAGAGCTTTAGACATCATAGGCTTTAAGCATTAGGAGTTGCAAATTCCTTAGCCTTCATTTTTGCCGACCCGTATTCCCAGCCTATAATAAGGTTTGGTACCTACGGTTTAATCTTTTGAAAATACGTCAGCCAAAGCTGGTAAATACAATTAACTGACTCTTTGGAAAACAGTTTTTCGAAAAGAGTTTTATACATAGAGAAAATCCATAGGTGATCCTTTAAATAATTCTTGGGATTTATCTTGTTACCAGATTTACATACTTGATTAACACATTGGGACGTCCGGACACGATATCATTAACCCCCAATCATTTCAATTATCAAGTAAAACGGAATAAATCGGATTCTTACATTTTTGCGCAATCATAGGCGACTTACTTATGTAATACCCGCTCCAAGTGGCATAATTGCCTTCTCAAGTTTTACACCAAAATAAGTCAAGAGTATTTACCTTTTTGCTAGCTTTGAATCAATAAGACTATATTTGGCAAAAAGCCACAAGTATAAGTATTATTGACCCAAGTCCGATTATCTGGGGGGTACTATAGTCTGAAATGAACAGATTTATTATCTGTTAGAATGTATACGGGCCAAAGGTAGTTCCTTTAGATATGACCCGATACTTAAAAATAGGTTCGCTAGATTAAGCGTATACCGAATAGAATGTGGTTTAAACCCAACAGGTACTAGGTCTTGTATAATATGGGTAAACAAAGTACCTTCTGGATTTTCAGATCAAAATGATAAGGTTAAACCCGTTTTGGTAAACTTATGTAAACTAGTTACATAAATTTAACCGTACGCGTATAAGCGATATCGGGTAACCAGGTGAGTCATGAACAAGTTCCATATGCCAATACACATTAAACAAGTTATAATATCAGTAGGATATCAACTTGTATGCCCATTAAGGTTTTAAAATCAAACTATGCCTCATAAGGGCGTTTTGGTCATTTAGCGACGTATAAAAGGAACTTGCGTATAATCTGATGTTACGACCATAAACATTCTGTGAAAACATTTTATATATGATATAATATCAGTAGGATATCAAACATATGTGTGTAAAAAGCTAATTTGGGAATCTGAGTTTATATCATGTACCTACTGTAAAAACATTTTAAATAAGTTATAAAATCAGTAGGTAATAAGTCTTGTTTGGTAAATATGGTTTAAAACCATACTACGCGCCGAAACAGAGTTAAAGTCGTTAAATGACGACATTTGCGATGTTTTATGAAAACTGATGTTATGACCAAGTTTATATGGTCAACATATGTTATTGAGTATAACACATCAGTGGGTAAAAGGTTTTGTATGAAAATTATGCTTTAAACCATTTTGTGCGCCATAAGGGCATTATCGTCATTTAAGAACGTATAACAAGAACTTGTGTATAAACTCAGTTTATAAACTGACTTGATATCCCAAAATATCCTAATTATGATATTACATCAGTAGGTAATGAGTTTGGTATAAGAAATTACGTTTAAACCCGTTCTATGCACCGAAAGGGCATTTCGGTCACTTTAAAGCGTAATTTACGATATTATACGAAAATTTAGTTTATGATCAGATTTGTAACATCAAAATATGTTAAACATGTTAACATATCAGTACCTAAATCATTTGCAAGCTCATTGGTATCTAAAACCTTATTTTTGCTAAAAAGGGCATAATGGTCAAAGTTTGGCACATTTACGGAAACTTGCATAAAACTTAGAGTACTATTACGATCGTGTAATATACCCTCAGAGGGTTATGCTACAACATATTACGATCACAACGAAATCTTAAATCAGTAGCATACTAGTGTAATTCGGTTGATAATCGAAAGTCAAAGCAGAAGTCAAACTTCACGACTTTCGGTTGCGAACCGACCTTAAAACTGGAATTGCCAAGCCGAACGTGTTTACACATGTTTTAATAACTATTAACAAGTTTTTTATGTGTTAAAACGTATTTTAGAACATCTTTAAACTCAGATCGTAATTATTTCAAAATCTGGCCCGTTGGCTTTTTAAAACATTAATATGTTGACTCGTCAATTGACCAAGCAAACGTGATTCTTAGGAGGTGCCCTTTTGAGGGATTAAAACCTACCTAATTACGATAACGTAGCCATGTTCGTTGCAAACAATGGCTGGACCAATAAGGTCTAAACCGAAAGTCAAAGCGTTTATCGAAAACGCTTGACTTTCGGCTTTAAAAGCTTACTAAATGAACAAGTCACGAAAGGAACACTTAGAAGTGGTCCTAGGGACTGAATAGAACTCAAAGGGATGCTCCCAATTGCTCAGGAACTTCCACAAGAGAGTATAGAAGAATTATTAGGAAAGGTGCAAGTTTCCAAATGAAACTCATCACCTATTTATAGTGTTTGGGAACTTATTAGGATCATGCCAAGTGTTTAGGGGGCTTCCAAGATCACCCCAAGTGTCTAAACAAGTGTTAAAAACATCAAAGAAGCCATGGTTTCGAGTTTGTGAGTGAAGGAGGTTTGAGTGGTGGCCAAGCATAAAGAACAAGGCAGCTGTTAAGAGAATATGCCCAGCTAAGCTCCTCTCGGCACGCGACCAGGATCAAGGGGGTCGATCACGTGGCGGGAGCCCCTCCAAATCGGCCAACCAAGTTTTAAACTTGGCAAGATCAATCCCTGTACCTTTAAACCCATTATAACTTTCATTTTTAGCACTTTTGTCCCTTCAAGTTAGGTTTTAGGTATTCTTGGAAGTATACAAACATCGTTAAACTCCGGGTTCGTTAAAAGGTGACTCAGAGGTGAGAACCAGCATGTTTTTGTGCCTTTTGCCTTTGACACATTTGGCTCCCTAGCGCCAGAAGCTATCCAATTCCTGACCAGTGTCCAACGGGTCATCCATAACAATTGCACAGCCTCAGGGGAACGGTGTTTTGTCTTTGGTAGATTAGGGTTTGCAATTCAGAAATGGGTGGCGGCGCAACTTGTTGCCCGTCTACCTTCATAAGACTAGGCAAGTATGAATGAAATCGATATTTCATTTAAAAAATAAAAAAAATATTATTATTATTTAACACTATAAAACAAAACCAAATTACACCATAATCACAATATATTAACCATAAACTCTCAGATACTCTCCATACATACATTATAGTTTAAGAAGGTGGGAATTAATGGAATTTGGTGGCCGATTCGCAAAATAATACATCAGACGAATCCAAAGTATTGTGGGACGAATATACCGAACATGATTGTCAGATAGTTCTATTTTTCGGTTCTTTTTCGTTTAAACTCGTTTGATTATGATTCTTGCCATCGTTTATTTGTGTTTTGTTATACCGAACATGATTGTCGGATAGTTTTATTGTTTCACCTAGGTTGTGATAAACTTAGAACTTTCGTTTTAAGTTTTATTTGACTTTTTCGACTATGGTATGTTTGATTTAAAATAGTTATGAGTTGTTACGGATTATGAACATGTGTGCTTATGTTTTGCTATGATTAATTGATTATTTATCATTATTGATGTGTTCATAAAGAAGAAATTCACCATAGGCACGTTAAAATCAATTATTAGGTCGTTAATCGGATTAGTTTTTGTTCTAACCATACCATTAGAAATACTATAGGTTAATTAATCGATTAACATCAATAAACCAAAGTGTGCAATTCATTTCATTGAATAGAAATATGATTTGGGATTGCTAGGGTTTGTCTAGTTTTGTTTGGTTGCTTTAGACACCCGATAGCTCAGGGTCTTTCTATTTATTCGCTTCTAGGTGATTCTAGGTTTTCCGTTTATCATCTTAGAACTAGCTTCACAACTAAAAGTTGTTAAAGTGTGTTACTTTTAAATGTCTCTGGGTGAAACGATTTTATTGATTTGAACTGTTCATTTGGTGGTGGGGAGTCATTGTGCTGGGAAAACCAAACCCCAAAGACTTGGTGTTTTTTTTATTGGTAAAATGACTATTTTGTCCTTGCTATTGTATATTATGTTACCTAGTTAACGGAATATTCTAACGAAACCAAATCTCACGAACTCTGAGTGTAACGCTTTTTCAGAGTACAGGGACATAGGAGACGAAATTTTCATTTTAGGTTCTCATCATTATACCACCCCTAAAGCAAAAGGACGCAAATTGCAACTTACTCAATTTAGTGTCTACTACTGTTATGGATCTAGACTACGTGTATTTAGAGTTTTTATGCATCAAAATCATTATGTTATTAATATCCATGATCTAACACAGTCTCCATTGTTCATCTGTGTATTGGCCCGGTCTAAAAGTTCCTAAGCAATATGGGTGTTCAAGATATAAGGATTATCTGGTTTTCGGATATCCGAAAATTTCGGATAGTGAACACTAATATCCATCCGTATCCGAACTTTCAGACATTTAAGCGGATATCCAAATTTATAAAAAAAAACAAAAAAAAAATTGTTTACTGTATAGATTAAAACTAAACTTGTATTCGATTTTCCAAATTGAAAACAAAAAAAAAACATCCGTGTATCCACATCTAAATCCAATTATTTTCTATTATTTTTTTTTAATTTTTGGATATCAGTTAATCCGATTATCCAAACTTTTCAGAAATGCACATCCGAATTCAAAATTTCGGATATTAGGATACGGTATTTCGGGTTCGGATTTTTTTTAACACCTCTACTAAGCAGACTAAATTAAGATTATGCGACTAAAATGGCAGTTTGTATCCCTTGAAAGAGCTCAAGTAAATATCACAGTAAACACATAAACTTCACGATGATATATTCAATAAGCAAACTGGCTATAAATAGCCTGCACTACAACGGTAATCAGAAAAGACGTAACAAACCCTAAGACTCGCACACAGCAAAAGACTCGATCAAAAACAAATAACCTGGACCTTTTAAACACACATGGGTATAAGACCCATTATTCTACTGAGCTGGACAAAACCAAGCCCAAAACACAAACTAGGCCCAATCGAACAAAACCCATCAAATCCTCCTCTTAAACTGATTCAATCAGTTTAATCTCTTGAACTCCCATCCATGCTCTCATCTGAACAAAAGTTTCTAACTTCACAGGTTTGGTCATGACATCAGCTAGCTGGTCTTCTGTCTTGCAGAACTCGAGCTTCACAACATCTTGGTTCACTAAATCTCTCAGGTAGTGGAATCTAACGTCAATGTGTTTTGTTCTCCTATGCTGCACTGGATTTTTGGAAAGCTTTATACTTGAATTGTTATCACACAGCACTTCTAAGGGCCCTCCAATCTTTTCTCCCAATTCTTCCAGCAAGCCTTTAAGCCAAACACAATGGCATGCACACGCAGTAGCTGCTACGTATTCAGCCTCCGTAGAAGATAAAGTAACTATATCTTGTTTACGTGAGCTCCAACATATAGCAGTGTTGCTGAACATACACACATATCCAGAAGTGCATCTTCGATCTTCAACATCCCTTGCATAATCGCTATCCGTGTATGCAACAAGTTTACCAACAGAGTGCCTTTCATATACCAAACCATAATCATAAGTACCCTTCAAATACCTTAGAACGCGTTTTGCTGCCAACATATGTTCCTTCTTTGGATTAGCCATAAACCTTGAGAGCAAGCTGACTACATACATCAAATCTGGTCGGGTCACAGTCAAGTACATCAAGCTTCCAATTAATCTTTTATACACTGTAGGATCAGTTTCCTCCCCTACTCCAAACTTGGTGAGAACAGTTCCCGGGACTATGGGATTGTTTACTGAATTGCTTTCCCACATGTGAAATCTTTCTAAGACTTCCTTTGCATATTGCTTTTGACAAAGAGAAATCCCAGTTGGAGTTTGTTGCACTTCTATCCCAAGGAAGAACCTCATATCACCAAGATCTGTCATTTCAAACTCTTGTTGCATAGACTGTTTGAAAGCTGCACACATCATGGCATCGTTTCCAGCATAAATCAAATCATCTACGTACAAGCTTACTATGATTACCTTCTGCCAAACACGTTTGATGAACAATGTATGATCGTACTTACTCTTCTTGAATCCCTCTCGAATGAAATAACTTTCTATTCGATTGAACCAAGCTCTAGGGGCTTGTTTTAAGCCATATAGAGCCTTGTTCAATTTGTAAACCTTTGTTTCCTCGCCCCTTTTGATAAAACCAGCTGGTTGTTCAACATATACCAGCTCCTTGAGTTCTCCGTGCAAGAATGCACTCTTTACATCTAGCTGAAATACCTTCCAGTCTCTTTGTGCTGCTAAAGCAAGTAAAGTTTGAATGGTGTCCCACCGAGCGACGGGAGCAAATACCTCATTGTAATCGACACCTTTCTTTTGTGCATAGCCCTTCACCACAAGCCTAGCTTTGTATTTATCGACCTTTCCATCAGCATTCAGTTTGGTTTTAAATAACCATTTAACACCAATTGGCTTTACCCCCACAGGTGCTTCTACAAGATCCCATGTACGGTTCTGTTCAATTGCCTTTATTTCACTTTGCATGGCTGTAACCCATTTAGCTTCTTTGCAGGCTTCTTCATATGAAGTAGGATCATCTGAAGTACTGTACATAGCAAAACCCACTCCTTCAATGTCGTCATCTGATAAACCTTCTCCTGATTGGTAATCTTCCATCCAGGCTGGGCTTTTTCGAACCCGTGTTGATGGTTCAGCTTGTGACTCAGCTTCATTTGGGAGAAGGCTGCCAGAATTAGTAGATTCATTTGAGATATCATTGTTAGTGCCAATTCCTGCATCATTGGAGTGATGTGCATCAATTGTAGTTTCTGGAACTTGAACCGGTGAGCTTGCATCTTCTACGATCACTGTTGTACTGCTGACTTCTTTCTCATTACCAACAACCAAGTCTTTCACTTCCAAATCCTTTTCATTCCAGTCCCATTTAGCATCCTCATCAAAGACAACATCACGGCTAACAACAATCTTCTTTTGAATAGGATCAAACAATCTGTAGGCCTTTGATTCCGAGCTAACTCCAAGGAGAACACACTTGTGACTTTTATCATCAAGTTTAGTTCTCAACTGTGAAGGTATGTGAACATAGCCAATACAACCAAACACTCGAAAGTAATCGACTGTTGGTTTAATTCCGGACCAAAGCTCTTCTGGCACTTGATTATCTAGGCTTCGACTAATGCATCGATTTAATACATGACACGCCCATTTGGTTGCTTCAGCCCATAGGTACTTTGGCATTGATTTCTCTACTAAAAGACAACGCACCATGTTCATGATAGTACGATTCCGGCGTTCCGCCACTCCGTTTTGTTGAGGAGTGTAAGCAGCCGTTAGTTGTCTTTTGATGCCATGAACTTCACAAAATTCACTGAATTCCTTCGACGTAAACTCCCCTCCTCTATCACTTCGAAGGCATTTTATCTTGGCTCCGGTTTCAGTCTCTACCATAGCTTTGAAGCGTGTGAACGCTTCGAAGGTTTCTCCTTTATATGCCAAAACGTACACCCAAGTTTTCCGAGTATAATCATCAATAAAAACTAGAACATAACGTTTACCCATTTGAGATGATGGCGTGATTGGACCACACAGATCTGTATGGATGAGTTGCAGTCTCTCGGTTGCACGCCAATTGCTGTTCTTTGGAATTACATCCCTTTGTTGCTTTCCCATAACACACGTCTCACACACCTTTGTCTTCTCTGCCACCTTTGCCATACCTTTGACCATTTGTCTATACTGCATGGTTCTAAGTGCTTTGTGGTTCACATGTGCAAACCTTCGATGCCATATGTTAGTGTCACTTGCACCAACTTGAAAGCAAGTTGATGAATAAGGTTTTGATATGGCATGCACAGGGAACATCCTATTTCTTGTCATTTTGGCAGAAACAATTAAACCCTTTTGAGGGTGATAAACCTTACACAACCCTTCTTGTACCACAAATGTGACCCCTTTTTCTTGCAGTTGACCAATACTTAGGAGATTAGATGTGAGCTCAGGTATATAGTAAACATTAGTGATTACCTGAATTATACCGTCCACACTAATCCGTATTTCACCCAGCCCCTTCACTTTTAGCCGGTAGTCATTTCCGAGCCTCACTGTATGCGTGTATGTTTCATCTAACTTAACAAACCATTCTCTTCCCCC
Source organism: Helianthus annuus (assembly GCF_002127325.2). Taxonomy (NCBI): domain Eukaryota; kingdom Viridiplantae; phylum Streptophyta; class Magnoliopsida; order Asterales; family Asteraceae; genus Helianthus; species Helianthus annuus. The sequence continues at coordinate 180,359,424 of NC_035443.2, read as the reverse complement.
CGTCATGTGATTAGAACAAGCCAAGTCAAGAAACCAAGTACCTTCTTTCTCTGTCTTTGCGCTATCCACCATGGCCATCAAAAGTAATTCGTCATTTTCATCATGCTCGGCATAGTTTGCTGACCGATCACTGGGGGACATTCATATTGAAAATGCCCCAGTTGGTGACATTTGTAACACTCGACTGCTGCCTTATCAAACGAACCTCGGCCTCTTCCTCGTCCCCTACCACGGTTGGAACTGAACCTACCACGTCCTCGACCTCTACCACTAAATGATTCGACATCAGTTTTCAATACTTGTTCCTCTGGAAGCTTACGTACAAGCTTCTGTTCATGCACAAGTAAGGAACTTTGCAATTCATCCACTGTCATCTCATCTAGATTCTTAGATTCTTCAATTGTACACACCACAAAATTGAAATTTTCAGTCATCGTCCTAAGGATCTTCTCTACTATCTTCACATCGGACATGTCTTCACCACAGACTCTCATGTCATTTGCTATTACCATAACTCTACTAAAATAATCAGTGACAGACTCACCAACCTTCATTTCAAGGGTTTCAAACTCCCTTCTGAGTCGCTGCAGTTGCGCTCGCTTAACCCTTGCGTTCCCTTGATACCTGATCTTCATTGCATCCCAGATCTGCTTTGCGGAGTTCTTCTGGGTAATTGTCTTCAAGATATGTTTGTCAATTGACTGAAACAGATAGTTTCGAGCCTTCAAATCTAGAAGTCGCCTAGCATTGTCACTTGTACGTTGGGCTGGTGTCAACTCTACCCCTTGTCTTGGTGCCGTGTACCCTTCTTCGACCACTGTCCAGAATTCCTTCGACCTGAGAAGGTTCTCCATGACTAGACTCCAGTGATCGTAGTCCCCATCAAACTTTGGTACACTCACTGCTTGAAAGTTGCTCGATTCCTCAGCCATCGCTTTCCCTCTTTTTTTTTTCTCTCGTGAAAGTGATCTCTCTATCTCTCTCTGTAGTTGTGCTCTGATACCACTTGAAAGAGCTCAAGTAAATATCACAGTAAACACATAAACTTCACGATGATATATTCAATAAGCAAACTGGTTATAAATAGCCTGCACTACAACGGTAATCAGAAAAGACGTAACAAACCCTAAGACTCGCACACAGCAAAAGACTCGATCAAAAACAAATAACCTGGACCTTTTAAACACACGTGGGTATAAGACCCATTATTCTACTGAGCTGGACAAAACCAAGCCCAAAACACAAACTAGGCCCAATCGAATAAAACCCATCATCCCTTATATTGGAAGACTATCAATCTATCACATGGGTTTGATTTTATATAGTGTTTTGAGGGATTTAATTTCTTTTTGACAAAGATGGATGTGTATGTGGTAACCACACCATGTCCCTTTAGTAACATTTTGTTTCTACCTATTACTTTTGGTGACAGTTGTTTGTTGTGACGAAAATTCTGAATGCCACTAAAAATATGACCACAATTAGAAAGTTAATTTATTATCTTTTGGAATATACTCAAAACAACCTAAAAATTCGATACCCTTAAAGCCCCGAAGAGACATGTTTGTCAATTAGGTAGAGTTATAAAACCCAAAGAACAATGTTTATTTATTTTTTTTTTATTTTTGGGCTTTAGTTTATCCAATGGTTAGGACTGGTTCTGTTGGGCTAACAACATGGTTCTCCCTTCTGAGCTTTTGCTATTGGGCTACTCTAGCGTGCTGTTACTTGTTAGTGTCTTGGTACATTATGTGTTTGATTTCATGGAATTAGAATCCCTTAATGTGTTTGATTTATAGAATTTGTTAGAAGTGAAATCATGATTACTTCCATTCTTATTGTGTTTGGTTGGGAAATGAATCCTGGCTTGAATTGAAATTCAATTTCGAATTAATTTTCTCAAATTCCTTTATGTAAAGGAATTCAACTATTTGGCCACAATGTGAAGGACTTCGACCAAAGGAAATGGAATCTCCCATCACCACATCCGCTATCGGCCACCCCGCACGCCATCACCACCAACCACCTCGTCGTTGTCTCTACCCAACCATCCCCGTGGGTGGGGGGCGTCGAAAGAGTGGTCAGGCGGCAACGACACTTTGTAGAGTTTTAACTTCTTTATGATTGGTTTGTCACCCCAAATTCATTATAATTCAATTCCTTTGATATATAGATGCTAATTACTTTAAATTCCAAATCCTTGGGAATACTTTCAATTCTAAATCAAATTCCAAGTCATTAGACAAAATCCTTCAAAAGCATTTGAACTCGCAAACAAACGAGCACTAGATAGGGTCATGTTGTTTCATGATGATGTTAACGCTAGCGGAGCTTGAACGAAACTCGGTGGGGGCTGGACTCTAAAAATCTAAATCAGTGGAGGCCAAACTCTTAAAAATTCAATATTTTACACTATAAGAAAACAAATTTTCAGTAAAATTAACACTACGCACCCCCGGGCCTCCATTATCCTCCGCTCATGAACGTAGTAACTACCTTTCTTTATTCGACCCCAAAGATCCGATACTCATTCGTAAACCCGAATAACAACTGCATTCATTGAGGGTTGATATGCCAAGTTACAGTGACATTGGCCTAACTAAAGCCCCTCTCAACAAATGGCTTTAACAAAACTTGTACATGAAGAAATGCCATAACTATTAATATACTTCGTTTGAGCAATATTAAACATTTTATTGGTTGCTACAAAAATCAAGAAACCCCATGAATTCATGATTGTGGATCATCCTGATGCTTTGCTCAATACCAATAACCCCTGTGCATGTGAGTACAACTTCATAAGCGTAACGTACAACTTCAAAATCATAATGCACAACTTAAAAGGCTTTAGAAAGTTAATTACCCATTGTAAGAGCACTGGCAAAGATGACAGCAGAAAGAATGAAGACAATGATGGAAGCCCTCTTTAGAAACACAACTAGTTTTCTAACAAAGAATTGACCCCAAAAACCAGCTAAAACCGATACCGACATTAGGTATAATGCTGCAAAAATGAAAACACATTTACATTATCCGGGATATGTCCAGTATGACCCATTACTCGACCTGACCTGACCATATTGTCAACCGTATAGATGGGGAATATACCATAAGGGATAGGAAACCGCTTGAGCAAATAAAACTCAACCACGGATAAGGACGATGAAAACATCATCACAAACGTAGCTGTCGCACTCGCCACCTATGCAAAACAAAAAAAAAAACATAAAAAGCATCATGTTCCAAGATGTGACAATAATCATTTTATGTAACATATGTAACGTGACATGTCTTACGCACCTGTGGTATGACACCGATCTCTAGTAAGAGTGGGCCGAGAATAAAGCCACCACCGGACCCCAAAAGACCGCCAACGGTGCCGCCCAAGATCCCACAAAGAGCACAGAATATAAGGTTGGGCACTGTCCAGTTAATTGTGGCCTCACAAACAGATTCTGTGTTCCCCAAGCTTTTTCTCTTTTTGCTTTCTTTATACAACTTAACACACTCGAACCCAAACACTGCTAGGGTTGCAGGGAACTGAAAAAAGTAAAATGAAATTTATGCATTAGGGGCTTGTACGGTACAACAAGAAGGTGCAAGGTATTTTGAAAGTACAATGTACCTGTGCAACTGTGAATACCCAGTACCATGTACTGCAAGCCACTAAATCATTCTGTAGATGATACAAAAAAGTTGGGAAAAATTGCAAGAATATTCTATTTTGGGAGTTTCATGAAGGATCATGCTAATCACACACGGCCAAAATTATTTTCACACCCCAAAGCGCCCCGCTATGGCCAAAGAGGGGCGCTTTGGTGTAAAGTCAACAGACAAGGTCTGAACCGGTCAGACCTTGTCTGTTGCTTTACATCAAAGCGCCCCGCTTTGGCCTAAGCTGGGCGCTTTGGTTTTTTTTTTTTTTTTTTTTTTTTTTTTTTTTTTACATTTTGGGGCAAAGCGCCCCTCTTAGGCCAAAGCGCAGCGCCTAGGGTCTTTTTTTAATTTTTTAAAATTGTTTTTAATTCACAAACGCGTCGATAATAGCCTAAATTTTACGCTTTTTCCATTATACATCATTTTTTAATATATATGGACTATACTGCAAGTTCCGAATCAAATCGATTACGTGTGATGTCGTATTCCATTATATCGTATCATTTTGATTTGAAAGCACAAGTACTCCTATGAGTAGTTTTATGTGTATCAGCCGCCTACCGTACATGTATATGACGTATTTTTTCATTAATTGTAGTATTATGATGTATATTGTCATTTTGGGTCGTACAAGTGCGTATTGAATCTGATTGGGTCGTGTCGGTGACATTCGGTTTTTAACGTGATGTAACGCATATATTGAACAAACACAAACGTACTTTTGGATTGTAAAAGAATTAACGTCAATATTATTAAACACATTTAACTTTTCGTTCAGTAGTGGAGAGTATGTATTTCGTATAGAAATTTTTGGGTATATACGTTTCCGACCCCCTAGTCGACTTGTCAGACAAAATTTCTTGTAGTGTCATTCATGGACCCTCACCTCTACTATCTAGCTATCATCTTACTATATTAGTCAAATATAGCTAGCAGTTATATTTCAAACATATTAATTTTTCGTTTCGGCATTATAGATGAATTTTGTTTTCAAAAAATGTTAACAAGAACTCATTTAAGCTCCGTCGGTAGTGGGGTCCATGCCATCTTTAACCAATCACACCTTTTTTTTAAAAAAAGTTTACCACTTCACCAAGTGTCTAACCATTGCCAACCCTTTTCAACATAGGGTCTGTTTGGTATGTGGTAATGGAATGAATGAGGGAATGGAATGAACGAGGTAATGGAATGGACAATGGAATGAAATGGATCATTCCATTCCATTGTGATGTTTGGTTACTTATATGTGAATAGAATGATGTTTGGTTACGTATAATAAAATGAATTATTACTTTGTACAATTTGATAGACAAAAAAAGACAAGGAATAGAAATTGTTATATATGGAAAGAGTTACATTCCTTTGGAATGCTCTATTCCATTACCACATGATAACCAAACATGTTTCTTTTTATTCCATCAGAATGATCCATTCCATTCCACCATCTATTCCTTCATACCAAACGCTACCATAGTTTAAACACTTATGACTGAATGACGTGGCACACTCTCATTGGTTAATTTTGAAGTTTACCACTTTCAAGTGTCTAACCACTCCCTACACCCTAATGTATACTATATTTCATTGTGGCAAGTGGCATTGTGGAGCCCACAAGAACTGCTAAATGTATACTATAGCACGGATGGGACTAGTCAAAGAGTTGGAAAGGGTTGTACATGACAGTGAGATGCCTCAACAAATTAAATATTGAGATGAGACTTCACCTTTAGATATATGTGCACAAACAAATTAAATATTGTAAAATTTGGACCAAAAATGTAAAATTTGAACTTAAACGTAGACCAGTCACCAGTCAAAAATACGCCCAAAATGTAAAAAAAAAAAAAAAAAAAAAAAAAAAAAACTAAAGCGCCCAGCTTAGGCCAAAGCGGGGCGTTTTGAAAAAAAAAAAAACCAAAGCGCCCAGCTTAGGCCAAAGCGGGGCGCTTTGATGTAAAGTCAACAGACAAGGACTGAACCTGTCAGACCTTGTCTGTTGACTTTACACCAAAGCGCCCCACTTTGGCCATAGCGGGGCGCTTTGAGGTGTTTAAATAGACCAAGAGCGTGTGCGAATAGACCAGACCTTCATGAATCATGATTATAAATGTTTCCATTTTTGGCAAAAGTACATGATTACTATTCAATGAATTATTTTAGTATTCATTATCAGTATTCAATCAAATCTAGTGTCAATGACAAAAAGAAATTAATATTTGAGTAAACATCCGTTTTGCTCCTTTTGGTTTGGTCACTTTCACAGTTTTGCCTCAAACCTTTAAAAATAGTCATTTTACTCCCTAATGTTTTGGTTTTGTTGCCAGTTTGCTCCCTGCGGGGAGCAAAATGGAAAAACAAACAATTTGGATGGAGTTAGAGGCGGGGAGCAAACTGGCAAAAAAACCGAAACATCGGGGAGTAAAATGGCTATTTTTAAAGGTTTGAAGCAAAATCGTTAAAGTAACCAAACCACATGAAGCAAAACGGAAGTTTACTCTTAATATTTTCTTATTAAAAAACTTAATAAATCCAACTTTTTCATATTAAGTTATTAAAAAATTTAATAAATCCAACTTTTTCATATTGAAGTCACAAACATATTGATGAAATCGACGATAAACGCCAATTACTAAAATTATTATTACATACATAGAGACTACGTAGACTATTTTATCGACATGGATGTACCAGATTATATATAATAAACAGCCACGATAGAATTTTACAAATATATTTTGACTAGCTAAAAAGATAAGAAGTTACTCTTTTTAATTTTACAACTACATATGTATTTTAAATAAGTTCATGGGTTTGAATTTGTCAAAATCTGATTAAGAGACTTTTGATATAAAATAGGAAATATATTGTCCTAAATTCATAGGAAAAAAAAATACAATTTACACTTTCTCAAGTCAACATACCTTGATGACTTGAAGAACTAGAAAGGCAGCCCATACAGCTACCAGAAGCATAAGCTTCTTCCACCTTAAGTTAAACATAAATACCTCCTGCGAATGTTAATAGGAAAAATGTTTATAAATTATAAAGAGGTTTGTAGATTAAAAAAAGATCAAAACTTAAGAAGCTAAACCGGTCAATGCTCACCTTTTGAGTTTTCTTTTCTTTTGGAATCAAAGGATCTAAAGTGTCTATTAAAACTGTATACAAAACAAGGTAACACATTATCAAAAACATGTATGACCACTGCTAGAAAACAAACTTTTACGGGACAAAAAATATTCACAACGAATCTCCATCAGTGAAGCAATCATCAGTGATCTGTCGATAAATATCCATCGTTCACCCATGAGTGAAGTATTTACCAATGACCGGATTTCCTATAGGATTTCACCAAAGGTTGGTCTCTTCACTGATGGATAAGCAATGAATGTTTCGTCGATGAAATTTTATGATTCATTGCCTGCGAAACAAGAAATATTTATGAAACTTACGTTCTCCTCGAGAATTGGCAAACGTTTCTTGCGATTTAGCCATTTCTTTCTGCATCATGATCAAATATGTAAGAACAAATAGTGATTATAAAGATGAAGTTAAAAGGCTAAAATTCCAAATAAAAAAAACAAATGTGTGTTAATTTGCAAACATATAGAGCCTCACCTTCAGTATCGATTCTTCCTTCCACATTTCAATGCCCCTAAAGAAAGACCTTGAAGAAGTCCCTATGGAAATGTTTTGATACGAGTAAATGAAACACATAAAAGACTTGTATATTTTAGTTTTGAATATGACGCATAATATAAAGACTTGTATATTTTAGTTTTAAAACGAAGCATAAGACGGTTATATAGCAGTCTATATATCCACTCTCTTTCAAACCTTCATTATATTTTATTAATATTAATCACTATGTAAAAATATTTTATGTGATTGATTTTGATGATTTATAAAAGGATAATTGAAACAGGTATGTAATAAACGTGTCACATATGAAACAACTCATGACGACAAAATCAAGGTATCCAATGTTATGGGCATTTTTGGAGTATAATAACGGCAAAAAGGTAACTTTGATATGCCCGTGACAAAAAAATGTGGTGCTATTTTTGTAAGAATATTGTTACATGTTTAAAAAAATATTATATGTTTACTTTAACTGAGTTTTCAGTTAAGTTTATTTTAAAATATAGAGTAAATTACTTTTTGAGTCCCTGTGTTTTAGTGGTTTTAGCAATTTGAGTACAAAATCAAAAAATTTAATGACCTGAGTCCTTATAAGCATTTTCTTTAACCATTTGAATCCAATTTTGTTCATTTTATAACGATTTGAGTCCAAAAAATTGGACTCAAAAGGTTAAAATTTGGACTTAAAATGACTCAAATGGTTAAAGAAAATGCTTATAGAGACTCAGGTCGTTAAACTTTTTGCTTTTGGACTCAACTAGTTAAAACCACTAAAACACAGGGACTCAAAAAGTAATTTATCCTAAAATATAAAAACTGAACAAACTATGTATTTAAACTTATATTAATTATTAAAATAAATAACACCTTAACTTAAAAATAACAATATTAAAAGTTATATTTTAAATAGTGGAGAAAGAACATGAGGTCAATAAACAAATGCACATCAAACAACAAATATAGAGATCTTGGTTTCTTAATGGGTTAGCTACTTGACAATAAAACAGATATTAACTTGTTGTCTTGTGAGTTTAAAAGTGCACATTAGTACCTAAAATAACTATATTATTCTTATTGTTAGGGGAGATAAGATCAACCTCGTTACACCAAGTTTAGTTGTCTTTGAACGATTTGCTGAGTCACTTGGACCACACAAACCAATTTAATTTATGGTTTGTCAGATCCAACCATTTTTTTAAGTATTTAAAATAATATAAGATAATTCATTAATATATGTTAATATATAATACATATATGTAAATTCATATTCCAACTTTAAAAGGTGAAACAGCCTTTCAAGTTTTAGGGGTTGTTTGGTAGCCTCCGAATGGTCATTAAGAGGCTACCTCTTAATGGAACCATTAAGAATTTTATCAATGAGAAGGTAGAAGAATATGACATGTGATGATTTACCATTCAGAGGTTACCTCTTTAACCATTCAGACTTGAGGTTACCTCTTATTCATTCAGAGGTTTTAAACCATTAAGATGTAGCATCTGAATGGTCATTAAGAGGCTACCAAACAGCCCCTTAAACTGTTAAACCATCTAATTGGAAAAGACAAAGCCTTTAAACACTTTCGGAGGGAGAAGTCTTGGGTTTAAGTCCCACAGACAGCAAGAAATAAAAAAAATTGTCGTTCAAAAAAAACCATCTAATTATGAACTGTCGATTTTGTTTTAGTCCGGACAGTTCAATCAGTTTCAATAGTAATTTACGCAAATTTAAAATGAGTAATAAAGGGGAAATTGGGGTTACCTAAGAATAGGATGATGATGAGAACAGTGATGAGCCAATAAGGAAAAACAACACTAAGAGCAACACCAAGTGTGATTCCAAGCATAAGCATAGGCTGAAACAAGAGTGCCAAATCATAATCCAAAATTGGTACTTCTCTGCATGGATGTTGTACTCTCAAATTGTACCAAAATGATGATGCTGATGCCCCCATTATCATACCTAATTCACAAATCACACATTACACAGTAAACACCAGCATTCTTTAACGAAATCAAATCAGATTTTAACAGATGGGTTTAACGAATCGAATTTTGAGGTACTTAAGCTAATCAGCTCATGTTATTCGAAATAGCCGATATGAATTCAACTGGCTCCAATTTGAGTTGGTTCAATTCAAATTAATAAAAGATATTTTTTTTAAAAGTGTGAATTATTCGTGAATGTCGGGAGGTCTAGCAGACGTTGTCTTAACCGGGTCCGCGCTAGAGAGCCACCTCGCACAATAGATCCCCAACTTAAACCCCTCAATGAGAAACCTCTATACCGAAACTCGAACTTGAGACATGGAGGGGAAAACTCATCCGAGCCCACCATAGGTGGAACTTAAATACACGTGGCCACCACTAGAGCACTAGTGATGGTTAATAAAAGATATATATAACTTAACTCAAAAAACTAATATTAAAATAATAATAATAATAATAATAATAATAATAATAATATAAATTAATTAAATAGATATATAATTTGTATCCCCATGACCTAGTGGTCTAGTTTTATGGTGGTTTGCCTCATAAATTAATACGCTTTCAAATCCTTACAAGTGAAAGCTTACATGGTATTTGGGTGTAAAAATTTGTTGTTCGAAGAAAATATATGTATAATTAGCATTCGAATTTTGAATCGAATAGAAAATCACATATTCAAACTTCAATTGAAATGCAAAATCTCAATTCGAATTGCTTGTTGGATTAGAAATTGGATGGTAGAGGCTCGTGCTTTCTGAAGATAAGGTATAATTAGTATTTATTGGTCTAACTTAGCATTAGTAGTAATAACAATGTATTCTTTGCTGTTAAAAAAAGATTCTAAGTACGAAAAAAAAAAACTAAATTAACGTAGGGATTCAAGGATTAGTTACATACACTTGGAAAGAGCAGCCGCCGATTTAGTATCAAACCCAACAACCAACGTAAGCATAGGAACAAAAATACCGCCGCCACCAACGCCGCCAACCGTTCCAAACGCAGATCCCAAAAAACCGATCAATGTCGCCAACATAATTCTCCAATTAAACGCCAATTCCTAAACCAAAATCATCAAAAACACACACAAATACAAGAGATGTTATAGAACATCATATTACAAATCGAGTTCCTATGCTATATCACTTGGTCTAATAAACAATACGTCGATAACGAACTAACGAGAATGAAATTTGGGAACCTACGGGCCATATTTGATCATCGGAATTAAGAATGCCGGAGTTCGGAGAATGATGGTTGATTAGATGATTGTTTTTGTGACTGTCGTGACCGGCGATGAGTACCGCCGTTAAGACGGCGGCGGAGGAACATGCTACAAGGTATAACACGAAGCTTTTTGTTGTCATGAATGCTCAGTTTTAGTGACTGTCTGTGTTGGCAAAAGATATACACAGAGAAGAAGACAATTACAGGTATAAAGGCGGTTTGTAGGCATGTTAGACATCACATGGCACCTATATTTATAGAAGAAAGAAGCGTTACAACTTACAAGTGATTTTAATTTAATATAGATTTTTACCTTGCATTTTTTTTCTTTTTTTTTTTTTTTTTGGTCGATTGGCAACTTTTATAAACACAAAACGCCTAGCCAAAATAGCTAGTGGGAGCATGACAACCAAAGAAAAGCACTATATATATATAATTACATGAAAGTGAACTACCACACTCTTTCCAAGTGGTCAAGGTAAATTTTGATCTGTTCTTTATTCATAAATAACCAAGTGATTTGATGTTCTCCACCCTTGTCGGTTTCTCTTCGAACGTCGCCTCATTCCTAGATACGAGAACTGTGTGAGAATATTAGCATAAAGAGTGCCGATGTTGAGAGGGAGTGTTTGAAATCAACATGGACTAAAGAGGAGACGAGTCGCGACTGGAAGGAATAGAGGTCGTGATTGAGGACCGGTCGAAGATATGAGTCACGGCTGGGGGACGAGTTGAGGATCATAGCTCTTGGTGGATGCGACATGGTATGAGTCGCAGCTGGATGCCTTTGAATAACGGGGTCAAGTTGTTGGGTCATAGCTCATGGAAGTGGCTTGGGTCTCATTTGAGTTTGAGTTGAATCTAATGGAAGTGGTTGCGATGCGGTTGTGCCTCAGTCAAAGCTAATGGAGCAAAAGGATGCAATTGGGCCTAAGTCGACGCTAACAGGGTAAAACGATGCGACTGGGGCCTGAGTCGACGCTAATGGAGTAAAAGGATCCAACTGAGCTTGGGTCGGAGTTATTGAATGTGGCAACTAGTGAGTCACGTTTTTTGAGTCCAAGTCGAATTAACAAGTCATATTAAAAAATGTATAGAGTTAGTTTATCTTAATGTTTTGAAATTCAAATTTATTGTTTTCATATTTGAGTAAGTTTGCTTGTAAATGGTGTAATATAAACCCTGGTCTAGATTTATTTTTCTAAATCTTTAAGACAAAGTTCGTGTGTCGAAGATTAATAAGAAAAGAGTCGCTCGTGTGTTTGGCAAAGTCTTGTGTTTATGGGTGTTGCTTTTGTTCATTGATTCACACGTTAAAACGTTACAAAAGCACAGATAAGGAGAAAATTACACCAACTACTTACTCATTGCCAAATTACAACCATAAGATAGCATGAGATAAACATGTGGTCCACTTTCTTTGGGGCATCATCACATAAAGAACATAACAGGGAGAGGACATGAATATTCCTTTTATGCAAAGCTACCCGAGTTGGCAATCGTTCCATTTCTGTTCTCCATCCCAATATTTTGCACTTTTGCAGGATCCAGTTGTTTCGGTTTATGACAAAAAGACTACTAGATACAACTCCCATGGAGAATGTATTTTTTTTACCTAAATAATCAAAAAGATACCTGATTTGTCACCCTGCCATATCCAACTATCACATATTAGTACACTAATGTAATTCATTTAGTTCAAACAATGAATGTAATTCATTTAGTTCAAACGATGATTGTGGAGGGCGTTTCCACTTTCATTTCCAAGTCACATTTTAAGCCTACACATCATACTAATCTATCACCCTACATCTTTTATTATTTTCCAAGGAAAATAAATTTGGGAAAACATATCTACGACGAACATTTGTAGCCCAAGCATCCTTTAATCATATTTTGCAAATTCAAACATGCAAAAGATATTTTTGATTCAAGCTGAGCAATGTTATTCCAAACAACATATAAACCTCTCTTTTGCGCGAGCATCGACCAACAACTAACAACTGTTGTTTTGGTGACAACCCATGATCGTCATTTTCCAAAGACTTTGGTCTTCTTATTCCAGTTGGATTCACCCCATAAAAACTTTTTTCTTATTGTTTCCAAATCATCAATGACTTTACACAGCGCCTTGTATAACGAAAAGTAATAAGTTGGTAAACTTTCTAACTCCTACTTGATTAAAGTCAACCTACCTCCAATAAATAAAGATGAGGCCTTCCAAAGCGGGAGACAAGATTCCATGACCGACCTCCAATTATTCACATGGCTCATATTAGCACCAATCATAAGGCCAAGATATGTGAATGGGGTATTAGCCATTTTGCAGCCCAACACACCCACCGTAGTATTTACATCAGACGGCTTCACCCCTATGCATGCAATGTGATTTTTTTTTTTCATATTTATCTTTAGACCTAAGCATAAGAAAAAACCCTGCAACGACCTCGTTAAGGTTTTTGCATTAGCCATCGACCATGCTCTAATGACAATAGCATCGGAGTATAGTAAATGAGAGAGAATTGGACCCCGGTTTGGAGACTTGAAGCCACAAAATGCCCCTAAATCACATGCTTTTCTAGGAATACTCGAAAAGGCCTCCATGACTTCAATGAATAAGAAAGACAACAAAAGATCACACTATCTAACTCTCTTTTGACACTAAAATTTAAAGGCAGATGATCCATTTACAAGGACTGAGGATCTAGCTGAGAAGAGAATACTTCTGACCTAATCTCGCCATTTTAAAGGAAATCCCATTTGTGCCAGTACTAATTCCGGGAAGGACCAGCGCATATTATCAAAAGCTTTTTCAAAATCAATCTTCAATAGAAAGGCTTAAGTGTTTGTTTTTTATTCATGAGATAACTTCGATAACAATTAATGGACCATCTAAATTGTTTCTTTCTTTAAGAAAGGTCGATTTATGTCTTCGAAATCACCGACCCCACTTTGTTACACATTAGGCTACTTCAAAGTAGCAGTGGATAGAGAAAAAAATTATAGACGATTAGCAAGAATTTTTTATATAACCTTGCTAATAGGTCCAGTCAGATTAATGGGGTATTATTTGTTGAGATTAGATGGGTACTTGTGTTTGGGAACGAGAACAATCAATTAGGAGCTACATCCACGGCTTATAACACCATCTTTATAAAAACTGGTTAAGAATGTTACAAAAATCCAACTCAAACAAATTCCAAAATCTTTTATGAATCTAAAAAATATTTTGTAGCTTATTGATTTATATTTACTCTAAAATTTTGTACAAACTAAGTCTAATAGTTAATCCTAGATCTTCATTTTTATATACTATTGACTTGAGTGAGTCTATAAAATTTATTTTTGAACTTTATTCTTGTAATTGAAGAAATGATAACCATATGTTGGAAGTTTAAAGATAAAATCATAAACATGATTGAAAGACTAAATCCTAATTTTAGTAAAATATCATGTCAAAGACCATGTTTTAAGATTGAGCAAGAGAAAAGTTAAATCATTATATATGGGGAAGGTTCGTTTGAGAAAAAATTTAATGTGAGAAGAAAAAAGAATAAAGGGCATATTAGTAAAATATTATTTCATTTATAACTCATATTATTAATTTTTCTCTCTTTAATTAATCAGTCAAATAATCATTAATTATCCTACATATAATCTATAAAAATTACACATATAAAAAATTTTCCTACATATACCATACACATTATAGAATTTTGTCATATACAGTCGAAATTTATCCTACACACTTCGAAATATATCCTACACCACTCGTAATTTATCCTACACAACTATTAATTTATTCTACACTTTAAATTAAGTTGTTTTTTTAATTTGAAAAAGTATATATATTTAGAAAAGGAGTTACAAATTTAATTTAGTTAGTTATTAAAGGGGAAGAATACAAATTAATGATTTATGTAAGTTTACTAATATACCCTTATATTAAAATTAAATGCAAATATTAAATAAATTAAAATGAAGCATTCTTATTGGTGAAACTTCTTCTTTTTTCTTCTTACAAAAAATTCTTTTTATTTGAACCCTCCACATCATTATATAACTATTAAAAGTAAAACATATGTTTGGGAAAAGTGAGAAAATAAAGAATAAAAGGTATTATATTATAGGTAAAGGATCCTGTACAAAGTCATACTTTTGTAAGAAGTGTGAGAAATAATTTGGTGATGACAAGTGTCCTCTATCTTAATTAATTCAAAAGGGTATATTAGTAATTTACCTTTCTTATCAATTAAATGAGTTTCAAGATAACTGAAAAAAAAAACTGTCGTCCTATTTTTTTGCAAGATCCAATTCCATTTTCACCTACGTATCATTTCTTCATCATCTTAATCGCAACATCTTTTAATCGTATATTGTTCATATCTTCTTTTCATCATCTTTAAATTGCAATACAATGTTTTTTGGATTCCAGATAAAACACCATGACTTGAATCATAGTCAATGTCTCCAGAATGTATCCAGATGTTTTAAAACACCACGCCATGAACAATGTCTACAGAGAAAACACCATGACTTGAATCATACTCATTGTGTTTTAAATTCTGGGAATGTTTTGTATTGATTCTCCAGATGTTAATACACCATGGATGTAATCACAATACAATGTTTTTTGGATTCCAGATAAAACACCATGACTTGAATCATAGTCAAGGTGTTTTAAAATCTGGGAATGTTTTGTATTGATAAAACACCATGACTTGAATCATAGATGTTTAAAACACCACGCAATGAAAACTGTCTCCAAATAAAACACCATGACTTGAATCATAGTCATGGTGTTTTAAAATCTGAGAATGTTTTGTATTGATAAAACACCATGCCTTGAATCATAGATGTTTAAAACACCACGCCATGAACAATGTTTCCAGATAAAACACCATGACTTGAATCATAGATGTTTAAAACACCACGCCATGAACAATGTCTCCAGATAAAACACCATGACTTGAATCATAGTCATGGTGTTTACGATTTTTATACAATGTCTCCAGATAAAACACCATGACTTGAATCATAGATGTTTAAAACACCATGCCATGAACAATGTCTCCAGATAAAACATCATGACTTGAATCATAGTCAATTTATCCAGTTGTTTTAAAACACCATGCCATGAATCTGATTACAGTTCTTGTTATGATAATGTATGACGAATATGTAACCAAAGACCTCCTACAATTAAGGTGAATCATTAATTCCGATATTTAAGGAAAAATGAGTAAATGAAGGAGTTTTTTGGTCGTGTATGATATGGTTACCATATTTCAAACATTGAAAAAGACACTATTGCCCTTCAGTTTTACATAAGGTCCCTCTAATTAAAACACAATTTACATTTTTATACCCTATTGATCTCAACCATTAGATCAAATATCCAATGGATTAAAACACTTCTTACCCTTCTTACATTTTAGAAACTTTTTACCATATCCCTACCCTTATATATATATATATATATATATATATATATATATATATATATATATATATATTGCTGATGAAGGACGATAAATAGTAATTTTATTTTTATAACAATATATATGTTTTTATTATTCTTTATTTAATATAATAGTTTATTATTATATTTACTTTTAATAACCTATATTTATTTTTTTTTCCTTTTTTAAAATCATATATTTCATTTACCATTTTTTATAATTCTTTTTTCTTTTTTAGAACATGTATTAATTTATCGATTAATCTGATACTTCTTTAATAATTTACGTTTATAACCTTTTTCTAAAAACTTAACTACGTAGTTGATCCTTCTAATGGCATTCCGTTATAAGTTTTGTTAAAAATAAAGTTGTAATCAAAACAAAGTATTTATTTGGTGTCATGACGGTACGATGATAAACTAAACCGCTCTAATGGTTTGTCTTTCTAAACAACATGCTTTATTTTTAAAACACGTTTGTTTTACATTATCATTTGTTCGGTTTCGCAACAACACGCGACGTCAAAAGAAACTAGTAATGGTAAAACATTAAATAGTTATAAATCCTTCAAATAATTATTTATCTATCTAAATAATTAGTCAAAAACTATTTATATTACACATATCCAAATTCATCGTACATATATTAAAATTTATCCTATATGTATCTTATAAATATCCTAAATATAACAAATTTATCTTATAATTTATACTACACGTATTAAAATTTAAGCTTCACCTTAAATTAGGTTTGTTTAGAAAGAATATATTTGTTTAAATGAGTTACTAATTTATTTAATTATCTAATTTTAGGAATACAATAAATTAATCAATTATGTAATTTACTCATATGCTCTTAACAGAACACTAAATACAAATATTAAATAGAGTATTTTTATTGTTTTAAACTTATGTTTATCTTTTTCTAAATATTTTTTCTTCTCATTTGAATCATATATATAGGGGAGGTTCATTTGAAAAGAATCTTTTTGAAAGAAGAAAAAAAATTAATCTAGATCATATATTTTTTTTGATCAATGGTTGGGAATTAAGATATCTTTTTTGTCCACTTTTAATTAATGTTTTAATTACTAAGGATAATATAGACGATTAGATGTAGAATACTAATAAATATTTTAAAGTGTTACTCAAGTCTTATTAGTGCCGTCATAATTTTCTCTTCACCACCATTAATGTGTTGGATACTACACTAATTTTATTAGAAGTGACAAAATTGTTTAAAAGTGTTGTGTCCTACACATATTTTATTATGAGTCGCAAAGTTATTTAAAAGGGTTGGAGTCCTACACATTCTGGACCCTACACAAAATCATTGTTTTAATAGTGTAGAAAACGTTGAATATGTAAGATCATGTGCATGATTGTTTTTATTGTGTAAGGTGCACAACTATTTTATAAGATAGACTCACTAAATGATTAGAGTTTATTAATTTGAATAACAAAAATAAATAATATACTCATTAAATAATTTGTTTAAATTACCTTTCTATCATTTATTCTTTTTATTATTAATTTATAATTTCTTTTTATTTGAACTCTTCACTAGCATCATATTGGCATATTCTTTATATGATACCATTAGCAACGTAACTAGTACTTTTTAATAAAAGATAACCATAAAAATATTATGATTTACCTACTTAATAGTGGATCAAATTTATATAATGAATAGTGGATATCTTAGATATTTTCATGTAATATATTATAATAAAAATATGAACTTATGTGACTAAAGATTACGATATATAATAGCAAAAAAGTAACATTATTTATTATTTCCTATAAATATCTAGAGAAGCCGACATAGAATATCACGAAGTATCCTACTTTTAAAAAGATGCGAACTGGTCTAACAAAACCAAACTGGATTATGTTTATCAAGTAACCAATTATTTAATTGTATTAGAAGACAACATGCAATTATTTTATTTTATTTTTTTGTTTTATATGCAAAATAACTAACAAAATAGTATAAAATATAAACGGATAAGAAAAATTAAACCCTCCTTGTTTGCCATACTAAGTAAATTTTATTATTGTGAGACTATCACAATCGTATGTTCTGTGATCTTGTTACTCCCAAGTCCCATTGGAGATCTTTTAATCCAAGTTTAACAAATTAATAAACCATTTTGTTATTAGGAAATTGGCTTGTAATAATCTGTGGCAGACGTCATTTGCCATTATTAGTCTCATTTTTGAATATTACCACTGTCAGTCCAACATTTCACCTATTTTTCCTCTATTGGTCCCCCGTTAAAGTTAAATTTTTTGAACTTAACGGAGTTAAGTTTTTTAACTTACCGGAGTTAAAAAAAATTCGAATTACAAACAGAAGTTTTAGGGTTTTTGATCAGATCGACGATACGAGTCGATTGATTTAAAATTTACCTCGAACGGTGCTACAAACGAATTAATTTTTGTTAATTGAAAGTTTAAACACTCGAATTGAAGCAGCGCTTTCGTCGTTTGAAGCACCGTTTCGAGTTAAGTTTTACATCAATCGACTTGTATCATTGTTCTGATAAACTAATTCTAAAACATTTGTTTGTAATTCAAAAAAACTTAACGAACGGGGGAACGGTGGAGGAAAAATAGGTGAAATGTTCGACTAGCTGGGGAAATATTCAAAAGTGAGACTGTCAATGGCCAATGACGTCTACTACGAATTATTACATGTCAATTTTCGAATAATAATGATATTTTAATGAGATTGATCAATAAAAAAAGCCATGTCATCACCATCGTGATTATTAATATGCAACAAATTGCAATGTTCTTTAACAATAACATTATAACGAGATTGACCAATGTTCTTTAAGTAACAAATTGCAATGCTCTTTAACAATAACATTATAAGGAGATTGACCAGTGTTCTTTAAGTAACAAATTGCAATGTTCTTTAACTAACAATAACATTATAAACAAATTGCAATGTTCTTTTGCAAGTTGCAGCTAACCAGCTTTCAATAATTGAATGGTAGCGACAATATATTGCATTAAGTTAAACATAATTCGATCTTAATAAAGATATACATGTGTTGTTTGTTTTTTTCTGAAAAGGTCTGCGCAGGCTCTTCTGTTTGCGCCGCGCAGACATTGTCACGCGCAGATTGTTTGTTTTTCCGGAAACGTTTCACTAAAAATGTCTGTGCGAGCTCTTCTTGGTGTAGACTTGGCCCAACCACTTCTAAGATCTTCTAAGATCTGCAGATGGTTAAACACCACCACCCACCACCTCCGTCCACCACTCACCATCATCCATCACCACCACCACCGTCCACCACCGTCTACTACCATCACCGTCCAACACCGTCACCACCTTTCGTACACCACCACCAGTTTATTTTACAAGTCTACATCCTTTAAACAGTCTTCTTCTTGCAGACTGCAGATGTAAAATACGTGTTGATTTCTATACCTAGTGCATGTATGGTACCGCTGTGTAGCGAACCGTATCGATACCGATCAAATGCCTACGCAATGTTAAAAAAAATAGACAAACATAGACGGGGAATTAGATTTTTTTAAAAATTAATGGACAAAAATTATTATTGTACCGTTACCGTCACGAACAGTATCGATATTGATCCAATGCTTGGAATGCTAAAAAAAATAAACATACACGCAGATTTTAACTTATAAAGTTAACGAATTCAAGTTATTACTAAAATATCAAATTTAATAATAAATAAAATACTATTAATAAAAATTAAAAACAAACACTTAAAATTATGAATTTATGTTTATTGCTAAAACTAAATTTAAATAACATAAAATATTTATAAATTAAAAATACTATTCATTCAAACTTTGAAATCATATGTATAATAGGGGATAGTTCATTTGAGAAGAAATTTAATGTGAGAAGAAAAAGAAGAAAGGGCATATTAGTAAAATATTATTTCATTTATAACTCATATCATTAATTTTTAAATCTTTAATTAATTAGTCAACTAATAATTAATTATTCTACATATAATCTCCAAAACCTACACATATCAAATTTTTCCTACATATACCCTACACATTACAGAATTTTATCCTACACAGTCGAAATTTATCATACACACCTCAAAATATATCCTACACAACTCGTAATTTATACTACACAACTAGTAATTTATTCTACACTTTAAATTAAGTTGTTTTTTTAATTTGAAAAAAAATATATATTTTTTGAAAATGAGTTACAAATTTAATTTAGTTAGTTATTAAAGAGGAAGAATACAAATTAATGATTTTTATAAGTTTACCAATATACCCTTATATTAAAACTAAATACAAATATTAAATGAAGTAAAATAAAGCATTCTTATTGGTTGAAACTTCTTCTTTTTTCTTCTTACAAAAAAATTTTTCTCGTTTGAACCCTTCACATGTATAATATAATGTATAATGTCAAAATAAATTACAGACTTAAAAACTAGAAAACTTTGCATATGTCATCCATATGTCGTAGAAGATGGACATGTCACATTATTCCTTCTTATCGCCATACAACAGTTAAAACCTTTATAAATTTATAATGTTGGGACTAAAATATTTTATTAATTTAGCGAGATATTATTATATCAATAAATTAATAATTTCTTAATAATTTAAAGTGGTTTTACATATGACTTTTAAATTTCTAAGGGGACTGGGGTGGTCCGTGATGGAGCATCCATTACGCGTTGTGAAGACTCGCACACCGCCGCCACCTACATCCACCACGCGTGAAAGAATCAACGCGTGGAAAGAATCATGCGTGGAAAATGGAAAATGTAACACCTCGTAAAATCATATCTAATAAAATAAAGACACGTGTCATGTAGGACAAACGTGTCAGGAACACGGATCAAATGAAAGATGTATGGTAGGATTTAAAAGGGCGACATGTTATTAAAATACCTCTGAGCGACCCAAGTTATAAATCCCAAGATCCTTAAATCATTATGATAAACATCTGATATATTAGCCGGTTGTTTCTAATAAAATAAAAATTCCATTTTATATGGAAAATTGGATTTTTAATATTACTACAACATTCGAAAATTTGATTCTTGATTAGAAGAATGGAACTTGAATAAATTCATGCCCATTATGGATTCCTGTTGATCTTCCGACACTTTCAAACCTTCCTCAAGAACCCAAACATGTAAGAGCATGCAAAGCATGCAAAGGCTGAGCAAAGGGACCCTCAACTGAAAAGAAGTGCATGAGATTCAAACTTGTAAGAAGTGCATGGTCAATACTTGGAAGTTTACAAAATTTTGGATTCTGGTAATCGGTTACGGACCGTATGGCTTTGAGCTTACGGTCCGCAAGGATCGGTTAAGGACCGCATCCGATTAGGCATACGGTCCGCAAGGGACATACCTGGGCGCATCAGACCAGGGTCGGTTACGGACCGTATCCGTATAGGCTTACGGTCCGCAAGGGGTGGATACGGACAGCAAGGCATTTTGCTTACGGTCCGTAAGCCTGTCGCTGGCAGCAGATTTTGGACAGCTGCCTGTTCAGCCAGTTCCACAACCTTACTTAGGTGGTATTCGAATTCAGGGACTTGTAACTGGTATTATAGCAACATAGGGACACCTGGGATGATCTTGCAACATATGTAGACTATTTTGGCATGATCTTGTGGCACTTTGTGCACTATATAAGAACTTCATGTTGCAACTTTGGGACTTGCTCATTTGCAATTCATTCAAGCATCTCTGGAGCTTCTCTGGACAACAATCAAGTTTCTCTTAAGTCCCTAATCATACTTAGGACCATTGTAAGTGTTCCTAATCCTCTTTAATTTAGTTTAGCTTAGTTAATTAGCTAAAAGTCAAACCATCGTAATTAAGGTTTGACTTCGAGATTAAGCAATAATTATCCAGTCAAATCTCAAATTAAAAATACCTATTAGTAGGTAATTATTTGGGTAACAAACCCTTAAAAGGGTATTCTCAGATTCCCAGTCTAACTATGTCAATTGTCGGGTCAAAGCTTACTTTAAAAAGTCAACAGAATGCTTATTTTCAAACTAATACATAATTAGCAATGTAGGATCCATGTAACCTGTTTTATCATTTATATAACTTGGTAACTAATATAAGAACATGTCTAAACATGTTCAACTTGACAATTTTCAGTTTGGGCTCGGTTTGGAACCGAAAGTCACATAATTTGACGTACGTTTTGACTTTCAGTTCTGACCCGTTTAAGCCAAGTTTAGGATTGCCTTAGAGCCTCTTTTGGACCTATTTACATGTTAGTATAACCCTCAATGGTTATACAACCTGGTTCATTAGATATCCGATTCATATGCATATTTCCGTTAATCACCTAAATGTTGACTAATATGCCCTTTCCACCTTAAAATGTGATTTTTGGAAAAGTAAAAGAGTAGACACCTTAGTTACTGATTTATAAACTTATACCTAAAATTTGATATCAGTTTGAGGTCTAGAATTAGAGTTATGCTCATTAGCGTAATTAGAAGCCTTTTTAGTAATTAAATGGCGTAATTAGCAAATAGCCTATGTAAACCCAAATTTTTATACAAAAATTTTCACCTACTGATATAAATAATATTTTAGGATTTTCAGGAATTTTTATTTATTTTTAGGCTGAGCATAACTTAGAATTCTTAGCTTATTCGGTTAATGCCGGTTTTGCCCTTTTAGGCTATAAAATGAGTTTTATAAATCCTATTGACCCCAAAATTTTTTCTACTGATTCAATATGTTAAATAAATAATTTTGAGCCTTCTGGAATATTAAAAATATCAGCTTTTTATATAAAACCCGGAAATGGCTCCAAATCGCTTTTTAAGCGTTTTTAACGGCATAGTATGTATCAAAACTAGTTTATATATATGAGGCTTGATACCTACTGATTTATTCAGTAAATTTTTATATTATAACAGTAGACAAAAGTTTTTAAACTCAGATTTCCAGTTTTGACCTTTTAGGCTTATGTGGAATTACCAAAATGCCCCTACGGTGCATAATATGGTTATAATTAATAAATTTCATATATATATATGATACCCTACTGTTATAACTTATTAAATTAAGTATATTTACTAAATAAATCAGACCTGTAACTCAGGTTACTTATCAAACTCTTTTATACCCTTTAAAATGACCAAAATGCCCTTACGGGGCATAGTGTGGGTCTAAAATTGTTTTGGGCATAATAGAAGACATCTTACTGATGTCCCAACATATTTAAGGCATATTAACTTAGGAAACTTGTATATGACTCTTATGGTTACTCGTTACGCATTTTTCGCGTTCGGATCGGCTTATGTATTACACCCTTAAATTTATACTAGAACTAATAGCTAATTTATACCAAAAGATAGTAGTTTAACATAAGTTTCAAAAAATATTACACTTCTTAGTCTTCTAAGGACTAAGGTAGAACGTACTAAGTGTGTTTAAGAATTTGTTTACAACCAAAGAACAACAATTTGTTGGTGCACTTGTGTCTGTACTTTGTCTGTATTCGGTCTGATATAAACGATGTCCTGATTTGTGTTGTAAGTTGACCAAGTCAACCATCCTCCGGTTTGACTTGGACAACATTTGAGAGATGTTCTGATCGAAGGATAGCCTCGAAGGATACACCTGATCCTTCGAGGTGATCGAAAGATATGGTTCGACCATTAGATCTCGAAGGATGATCCTTCGAGGTCCATGCTGATCTTTCGTGTAACATGTGGTCGACAGATGATCCTTCGGACCATCTGTCGAATCCTTCGAGCAGACTTGCTGAGTTGGGTATTTATACCCATGCATGTGTTGAGTGTGAGTCAGTTCTGAAGTTCTGCCATTTGCACCGAGAGATAGAGAGTCTTCATTGAGAGCATTCTGTCCAGAACTCACACACACACTTAGAGAGTTTATAGAACATTTCTGTAAACATTGAGCTTGTAACCGAACCCTCATTGCATTAATACGACTAGTGTTAATCGGTGAACTTGTGTGTTTGTTTCTCTACTTGCCACTAACTCGGTTTGCTTGCTAGCTTGGATTCCGCACTCGCTAGTAGGTTTGTATAACAAGGTTTAGGTTCGTCATCCACCGGATAGGGACCTACAAGTGGTATCAGAGCCTCGCTCTTTACCTTGTTTAAAACCGGGTTTGTTCAAGTGTTTGGTGTGTTTGAACACTTGGTTTAGCACCCGTTTTTGGTAGTTTTTCTTGCTTGTTTAAACTGAAAAACGGTTTCTAAACCTTCGGGAGTGTTCAAGGTTGGGTTGGGTAACTTGAAAAATTGTTTTTAAGTAACTTGGTATTTCCGGTCAAGTTCCGATCAAGTTTTCCGGTGACTAGTGTGAAGATAAGGTTTTCCTTTTTGGGCAATCTTTTCAAAGTTGGTGGGAAAGTACGTCTGACCATACCTTTTGCCGAAAGTTGACCTTACCAACCTGTCACCTTTTCACCAACCTTTCACATCAGATCAGATTGTGTCAGAGCTCTCGAAAGATATCTTTCGACATCGAAAGATCATCCTTCGATATCTTTCGACCAAGGAGGGCTCGAAAGATTAATATCCTTCGACCCATCCTTCGAAGTCTGAAACATATCCTTCGAGAAAGGAATCATTTCGAAAGATTAGTGTCCGAAAGATTAGGATCCTTCGTATTGGTGAATCTTTCGAGATCTGTTATTCGAAAGATAAAGAGTTAACTCGAAAGATAAGGATCTTTCAAAAGGGAATCCTTCGAGCTCTTGAATCTTTCGAAATCATTGTTCGAGAGTCAACAGTAATCTTTCGAATACTGTTGATCCTTCGAACAATAAATCGATCTTTCGACTGTGGTCAGTTTATTGCTAACAAGTTTCTGTGATTTCAGATCTTTCGACCAGGATCTTTCGGTTGTGTTATCTTTCGGATCATTCTTACTTAGCATTTATTTTGCTTATCTATCATGAATCCGAGTTGGTGGGGAAGTCCGGCTCCAGACAGTGGAAAATACATGAATACCAGTCAATCTCCATCATGGGCCGAATCTCCGGTATCTACATCCTCACAAACAAATGCCACTCCAGCTGGTCAATGGGCGTTTGTTTCAAATCAAACTCCGAGTATTCAAAGTCTTCTACTAAGCGAAAGTGAAACCGGAAGTTTGAACAGGCCTCCAAAGTTGATGCATCTTCATGAATATCCAGGATGGGTTGATCGTTTCCATACATACATTCTTGGTCAAAATACAGAGTTGTGGTTACGGTTCATTACGGAATTCGATCAAACTATCGAGGTTGCTGCTTCTTCGACAGCTACATTTGCCGATCTTCCTGATGATCAAAAGAAGACGTATGACTTAGAAAAGAAAGCATACGCTATTCTCACTCAAGCACTGAGCAAGGATATTTATCATCAGTTCGTCAGTTTCAAGACAACGAAGAAGCTGTGGGATGCATTGAAGACAAGAGGAGTAGGTAATGAAGCCACACGTCAACTAAGACGAGATCTACTGAAGAAAGAATTCGATGGCTTCACATGTATGGATAAGGAGTCCTTGGGAGATATGACAAGCCGTTTCTATCACCTGCTTACTGAGCTGACCAACTTTGAAGTCACAACGACTCCAACAGAGGTGGTAAAGAAGTTTGCCGATGCATTGCCTCCTCAATGGAACAACTTCCTGGAAATCTTGAAGTACAACGGAACGTTGAGAACTACAAATATCAACGATTTCGTGCAGCTTCTGGAGAACAAGGATCAGGAAGAAACGTTGAAGGCAAAGAGAGTTGCAGTGCCACAGAATCCAGAGATGTATTATGGCACCTCCACTTCTTCATCAGCAAAAGGCGGTTCACATGCTCCACTTCAAACGGCGTTTGTCACAAGCACGGATATGTATGGCAATCCAGTGCAAGTTCCTGTAAAGCCGCCTCCAACCACAGATCTGTATGGAAATCCAATACAACCACCTCCTCCTCCTCCTGCTCAACAATCTCAATATGCGTGTTATGGAGGAACATCATCTGCTGCAGGTCAACAATCAAAGCCAAATACAGTACAGCTTGACACTTCAAGCTTTTCTAAAATCAGTGTAGAAGTAGCTAAGGAACACATGGAGCTGCTTAACACTGTAGTGAGCGCGTACTGTGGGTTGATAGAAGGTCAGATTGGAAACATTAATCTGACACAAGAAGATTACAGGCAGATTGATAAGGAAGAGATGGACTTGATGGACATCAAGTGGGCCTTTGCGAGTGCTGTGAGAAGAGCAAAGGATTGGATGGAAAGTACTGGCAGAACCAGCTTGGAAAGTAAGCGAGACACCAAGTATGGGTTCGATAAGCAAGCTGTTAAGTGCTTCAACTGTGGTGAACGGGGCCACTTTAAACGGGAATGTACAAAGCCAGCCCAGCACGGGAATCAAAACCCCTTCAGGAACCAAGGCAACCAGCAGAACAGAAACAATGATCGTACATTGGTGCCTGTCAACAACCAAACCAACCGAGCACTTGTAGTTCAGGTGGATGAAGGTTGTGACTGGTCAATCCAGTTGGGTGGTGATGCTCCTGATGGAACAACATGTTTTGCTCAGATTGTGAAGGAGCTAGTTCACACCAGTGGTGGAGAATCTTCTGCCAGTGGTGATGAATCGTCTGAAGATGAAGACTCCTCTGGATACAGCAGGAGTGTTGATGAAGAATCATCCAACTCTGGTGATGATCATGTGGGTGAGACATCTAATGTTTCGGATGATATTGACATTGATGAACTCTTGGGGGAAGCTGTAGCAGAAACTCAAAGAAGATCTATTCTGGTGGATCAGGCTGCTTACTCTTCGTCTTCTCTCCATTCAGCCTTTATGGCTAATGTCGATGGTTCACCAAGTCAGGTATGTGTCGATGAACCCACTGCTGTTAATTGTGACGAATGTGCTAGGTTGCATGATAGATGTGCTGATCTTGAGAAAAGTATGTCTGAGTTGCAAGGCAAACATGATGCTTTACAAGCTAGTTTGTTTGACTTGCAAGACAAACATACTACTGTGAATGAGAATTTGAGTGACTTGTAAAGTAAGCATGACGCTTTGCAAGAGAAATATGATGTGACCTTTCTCCACAATCAGAAATTGACTGTGGATCTCTCAAAATGCACAGAAGCCAACATGTTTTATGAAAACCATGAAAAGGAATTTAAGTCAGTAATTGAAACATTAAAGAAAGATAAAACTGAACTGACTAAAATGGTTTCAAGAAAACAAACTGATATTAATTTGTATATATCTCGCCTTGAGAATATGCAAAAAGAGATGGCTTGTGTGAAAACCGAAAGTGATGCGATCAAACTCAAGCTAGACAGTTATTTGAGTTCTAGCTATGTGTTAGATCACATCATTGACGTTCAGAAGGAAAAGAGAGATGTCACATGCATAGGCTACAAGAAGTGTCCACCACCAGTGAGACATAATTATGATGCCACGCCTGATGAAGAGGACAGAGTTTTCTTTGAACCTTCTGTGCCTCTAGATGTTAAGGAGTTTGCTGCAGGACTCGGATACCAAAAGGAAGTATCCTCAGATTCAGATGTGTCAGCAGATACATTTGTGAGTGCTGAACAGAATCAAGATCCTCCAGTTGTGATTGAGGATGCTGATTCGTCTGATGATGAATCTGATGATACTGTCCCAGCAAAGTCTGATGCGGTAGTCAAAAATGAGGACATACCTCTTGAGAATCACATTCTATGTGATCCCCCTGTTCAACCCGCTAAGACTGTTGCAACTGAGTCCTCATCTGCAGGAGAGCCGGAGAGTGTGAATTTGCTGTACACTCTAGTTGGTGATGATAAAATTTACTCAGACAAAGATTTTCCCATTAAGAACGTTAATCAATCCTTAATCTGCAAAGTCTTTGAGAATTCGACGAGTAAGTTCTTGGGAAAGGCAGGACCTAAAGTTACAGTTACACAGTGTCCTCCTATTCCAAAGGCTGAAATTCGAAAACAATTTGGCAACAAGAAATTACCAACAGTGCCAACACAGCAAAATCACACCAAACCCAAAGGTAAAGCACCGGCTCAAACTAACAAGAAGCCGAACCAAAAGAAGAAGAAAAATGTTAACTTTGTGAAATCGACGGGAACAGACAAAATTGAAAAGTTTGAAAATCAATCTAACTTAGATTTTGTCAAGAAAGCTATTGTCGAGAAAAGAAATGAACCAAGCAGTTCTAAGCCTAGTACCTCGGGTTCACAAAGTTCAACATCATCGGCTAGACGATCACTTGATTCTTCGGGGTTTGTAGAACGAAGATCATGTTTTGAGTGTGGAACCATTGGACATATTATTCGTAATTGTCCATATCTTCATAAACAAAAGGGAAAGGTTGATGATCCCCGTGGCAAAACTGACCGTAAGCCAACTGTTTCCACAAAACAAGATCCCCGCCTTGTAAAAGAAAGGGAAAAGAAACAGAAACGCCAACAGGTCAAAAAGATTGAAAAAGCGATTAAAACCAATGTGGTTCAAAAACAATCTGTTGTTGTAAAACCAGAAAATTCTAAAACTTCAAATCATCAAGAAGTTAAAATTTTAAAGAAAAACACTGGTGAAACCAAACAGACTTGGAAACCAAAAACGGTTACTGAATCAGGGGGACCATCACAATTCACCAACCATCAAAGACAAGAAGTTATTGTCATTGATGAAAATGGAAGACCCAAGACCACAATGGCTTGGGTCCCCATCTCCAACTAATTCATTTGAGTTCATGTGCAGGGTGCTTCAGGAGGAACTATCAGTAGTCACTGGATTGTTGATAGTGGGGCATCCAGGCACATGACGGGCGACATGAAGCTTCTCTACGACGTTAAATCTATTAGAGGAGGTTATGTTGCTTTTGCTGGAGATAAAGGTGGATACATTACGGGAGAAGGAATGATATCAAACGGGATTGTCAGCTTTGACAAGATCAATTTTGTGCAACAACTTGATCACAATCTTCTTAGTGTTTCTCAAATTTGTGACAAGAAATTTTCAGTACACTTTGATGCTAATGGATGTTATGTGCTGAAACCCGGCTTCAAAATTCCTAAAGAATGGATTCTCTTGTCGGCTCCAAGGATAAATGATTTGTATGTCCTTGACATGAGCCAGGCTATTACTACGTCTGCACAAGCAACTTGTTTCGTTTCCAAAGCCACAGAAAAAGACACTATCTCTTGGCACAGACGAATGGGTCACATTCACTTACGAAAAATGAATCATTTGGTTTCAAATAAATTGGTGAATGGTGTTCCTCTCAAAAATTTCCATCTTCAAGACATCTGTGTTTCGTGCCAGAAAGGAAAGCAAACAAAGAAGAAGCACCCTACAAAGAAGATCAACACAGTGGCAGTTCCTCTTGAACGTTTGCACATGGATTTGTTCGGTCCTGTCAAGCACAAGAGTATTCGGGGTGATCAATACTGCCTCGTGGTTACTGATGATTATTCAAGATTTTCTTGGGTTGCGTTCATGGCACACAAGAGTGAAACCTTTGGTATTATCAAAAACTTAATCATTCAGATTGAGAATTTGTATAAGTTGAAGGTTAGGCGGATACGTAGCGACAATGGTACTGAATTTAAAAATCATTCCATGACGGAGTTCTGCACTTCAAAGGGTATTCTTCATGAGTTTAGTGCAGCTTATACTCCTCAACAGAATGGTGTCGCTGAACGTAAGAACCGCACATTGATCGAGACTGCTAGGACAATGTTGGTAGAGTCACAGTTGCCCATTCCATTCTGGACTGAAGCTGTGGCCTCTGCATGTTACACATTGAACAGAGTCCTTACAGTCAAAAGACACAACAAGAACTGCTTTGAGCTTCTTCAGAAACGGAAACCAGATTTGTCTTATCTAGAACCGTTTGGAGCTCCATGCACAATCATCGATCCTAATGGAAAGTTTGGGGCAAGAGCAATTGATGGATACTTTCTTGGGTATGCCACCCCTAACTTACGAGTCTGGAATCTAGAGACTAAAAGGGTCGAGGAATGGTCTGAGGTCAGAGTACAAAGGCACACCTTGCCAGTCAAAAATCCGGGTCAACCTTGGATGTTTGAGTACGATGACTTCTTCAATTCGATCAATGTTGAAGCCGTTGAAGAAAATGCTGCGGCTAGGATGTTCTTCGAGAGTGACAATGCAACAGTTTCACCGGTGGTTCGTCCAATTCTTGTGAATCAAGAACCATCTTCTTCGGTGAACAACAATACTCTCAACAATGAGGATTTTCATGATGCAAACGAATTGAACGAATCTTCAGAGGATGATGAATTTCTAGATGCAGATCAGGAAGCTCCTACAACAGCAGTTCATGGTACTTCAGAGGGTACTCCTCCAGTGGATACACATAGAGCAGCTGAGGCTACTGCATCATCCTCTTCGTCAATTCCGGGTCTTGAATTGGTTGTTGATCTTAATCTTAACAACCTGGGTATAAATGTTCCAGTTCCAGATAATCCAAAAACAAGGATTCATAATACCCATCCTCAACAAAACATCATTGGAAATGTGCAAAGTGGCGTACAAACAAGAAACATGTTGCGAAACAACAACAATGCAGGCTTGTATGCAGCTATTCGAGAATCCGGGCAACAAAACGATTGGTCCTTCGCGTGTTATGTCTCACAAGAAGAACCAAGAACGTGGAAAGAAGCCTTGAAGGATAATGCCTGGGTTGAAGCAATGCAGGAAGAACTGCAACAATTCCAGAAGCTGGGTGTCTGGAAATTAGTAGAGAAACCTGCTGGATACAAGAAGATTGGTACCCGTTGGGTTTTCAAATGCAAAAAGGATGACCGCGGAGTAGTTATCCGAAACAAAGCTCGTTTAGTCGTTCAAGGTTTTCGTCAGATTGAAGGGATCGACTACAACGAAGTCTATGCACCAGTGGCACGTCTCGAAGCAATTCGAATCTTTCTAGCCTATGCGTCCTTCAAAGGATTCAAGGTCTATCAGATGGACGTGAAAAGTGCATTTTTACATGGTGTGGTTGAAGAAGAGGTGTACGTCGAGCAGCCTCCAGGTTTTGAAGATCCTATCCATCCCGATCGGGTTTGGTTGCTCAACAAAGCTCTTTATGGTCTTCATCAAGCACCACGAGCTTGGTATGCAACCTTATCACACTATCTGCTGGAGAACGGTTTTCGTAGAGGTCTTATCGACTGTACTCTTTTCATCAAAGAACAAGATGGAGATCTTCTTCTGGTACAGGTATACGTTGATGACATTATTTTTGGTTCTACTAATGATGTCTTGTGTAGGGAATTCGAGCGCATTATGCAGGATAAATTCGAGATGAGTGCTATGGGGGAGATGACTTTCTTCTTGGGCCTACAAGTACAACAAACGGAGTCTGGGATATTCATCCATCAGACTAAATATGTTGGTGACATCTTGAGCCGGTTCCAGATGTCTGATGCAACGCCCATTGGTACCCCATTGCCAACTAATCACGGAATTACTCCAGACTTGAAGGGAGAAGCTGTTAGCCCTTCAATCTATCGCGCCATGATTGGATCTCTCATGTACCTCACAGCATCAAGGCCAGACATAATGTACCCGACGTGCCTGCTTGCCAGATATCAAGTTAACCCGAAGGCCTCACATCTTGCTGCTGTTAAAAGGATTTTTCGTTATTTGAAGGCGTACCCTGACACCGGTCTGTGGTACCCTAGGGATAATAACTTTGAATTGGTAGCTTTCAGTGATTCTGACTTTGGCGGATGCAAAATCGACGGTAAATCCACAACGGCTGGATGTCAGTTCTTAGGAAATCGCCTAGTCACATGGCAGTGCAAGAAGCAGACGTGTGTAGCTACATCAACATGCGAAGCTGAATACATTGCTGCCTCAAGTTGTTGCTCCCAAGTTCTTTGGATCCAACAACAGATGCGGGACTACGGTTTTGAATTCCTAACTACTCCTATTTACGTTGATAATTCTGCTGCTTTAGATATCACTAGAAATCCTGTGCAGCATTCAAAGACCAAACACATCGAAATCAAATATCACTTCATACGTGATTGCTTTGAGAAAAGGCTAATCGATGTTGTTAAGGTCCACACCGATGACCAACGTGCCGACTTATTTACCAAAGCTTTTGACAAATCTAGATTTGACTTCTTATTATTGGTAAACGGCATCAAGGTCAAGCAAGAGTAAAACCAACATCGGAAAATCATTTTTGTAAATATCTTTGTGTGTTTTAAATTTATCTTCGTTTGTTGATTTTAGGGGGAGTAAATCCAAAAATCTGAAAATCCAAAAACATCGAAAAATGTCAAAAACACAAAAACAATAGAAAAACAAAAATGAGTTTCCTGGCGAGCAAAAGAGAAAATGATAGTACATCAGTGGTCTATCCAAACCTCTTTAAACCTTAAATGCAAAACGATAAGCAGCTCTATATAAGATGTATCGGTAGGCTCACAATCATTTTAAAGTGTGCAGGGTGATATAAATCTTAATTGACTGAAGACCAGGTGGGAACCATTCATTGGCATATGGTCTTAGTACCGAAATTTCGTTTGATAGATTGCCGAGGTTCTGAGATATTCGGTCTTTATGCTGCTTATCATCTGGGTATCATGGTTGTATCTTTTACCGAAAAATAACGGGGACGCAAGTCTAGATCTTCCATGATACTATACGTACGTGTACATATTGCATACTGCATTCGACCTCAATAAGTGATAAACAATCACATGTCCATATCAAATAAGTGATAAAAATATCACATTTATCCGGGTGCCAAGTTCGTCTCTCTGCTGTACGGAAGTACTGACCTGTTCACGGACTTGCACCTGTGCCCTCATGCATACGAAAATCAAGTTCCTCATCAATAAGTGATTATATCACATAGGGCTTGTTTTCAAATCAAAATAAGTGAGTATCTCACAATTTATACGGTCAAACAGATGATAATCGGTATACTCACCGGTAAGATGAACTCTCGTGCATACCTTGATACGGGAATGTGTCGTGATGTGGATGAACACCGGTCGGTAAGTATAAATCATACATTAACGTATCCTCTAAACATGATTACATCTGATAAGTTGAGCTTAAGTGGACAACAATACCGATAATTGTTATAGGATGTTTATCTTAATGTTAACTAACTGAACAACAGGAGTGTTTTGACATGACCGTACACTGATATGATTCTCTTACCCTCGAAACTCGCAAAAAGAATGTGTGTATATATTTATTTACTGCTTAACTTTTATTGTTTTTCTTTTAAAACAGTTTCGTCGTTTGGTGCATATCAGCACGACATTAGCGGTGATGTCGTTTGATAACACTCAAAGGATTTTAAATTGTTGTCTTTTAATTTCAAAAACACACCTAAAATCTGTGTTTTAATTTAAACTTTATAAAAGCCAAAAAGATTTTAATTCTATTTTAATTTCGATCGTACGATGTTGGAACTCGAGTCTTCGTTGCCTGAAACCTGAACGAAAACCGAAATGACTAAATCTTCATAAACGGTCGAAATTTGCATGTTTTGAAAGTTAAAGACTTAAATTGACAAATTTATTAAACTTTCAAACTGTCGGACGGTGTTTGATTATGACATGGTCATTCGTGTGTCATTTGTTTATACTATATTCCAAGCAGTTGTTCTCTTTACGCGTTTAGATTTCTTGCATGTGCAGATTCTAAAGGCTGGGAGAACATAGTCGATGACAAGCTCTGGAATGAAGACACGACGAGAAGGCGCTCAAGTGATGAAAATGATCGAGTTGCCGCTGCCCATCATCAACACCACAAGGATCTTACTTCATAAAGTTAAAGTATTTCACGAGCATAACTCAAGGGGGAGCTTATGTTAAGGGGGAGTTTGTCAACACACTTCCTACATGATACGGGTAGTTTGTTGATACACTTTCTACTTTCAAGACGTGAAGACTTTGAAGATCCTCCGACATTGAAGACATGATAGGACATCAGAGTCTTGAAGACCTGAAGACCAAAGACCGTCGAAGTTCAAGACGAGTCTACACTTTTGGAAGAACAAGACAAAGCTTAGAGATCAAAGACAAAGCTACAGCCAAGGGGGAGTTTGTTGGTGCACTTGTGTCTGTACTTTGTCTGTATTCGGTCTGATATAAACGATGTCCTGATTTGTGTTGTAAGTTGACCAAGTCAACCATCCTCCGGTTTGACTTGGACAACATTTGAGAGATGTTCTGATCGAAGGATAGCCTCGAAGGATACACCTGATCCTTCGAGGTGATCGAAAGATATGGTTCGACCATTAGATCTCGAAGGATGATCCTTCGAGGTCCATGCTGATCTTTCGTGTAACATGTGGTCGACAGATGATCCTTCGGACCATCTGTCGAATCCTTCGAGCAGACTTGCTGAGTTGGGTATTTATACCCATGCATGTGTTGAGTGTGAGTCAGTTCTGAAGTTCTGCCATTTGCACCGAGAGATAGAGAGTCTTCATTGAGAGCATTCTGTCCAGAACTCACACACACACTTAGAGAGTTTATAGAACATTTCTGTAAACATTGAGCTTGTAACCGAACCCTCATTGCATTAATACGACTAGTGTTAATCGGTGAACTTGTGTGTTTGTTTCTCTACTTGCCACTAACTCGGTTTGCTTGCTAGCTTGGATTCCGCACTCGCTAGTAGGTTTGTATAACAAGGTTTAGGTTCGTCATCCACCGGATAGGGACCTACACAATTTAACAAGTTCAAACATAGCGGAAGCTTCGAAGTGGAGTGTTCGGTTCATCTTCAAAATCACTTGATCGCCATCCTTGTGACCCACCTAATTACCTATGATCAACCAATAAATCATTAGCTTTGATGTTTGTAAATAATAAGATATCAAGGTTTAACATCGTATTGAGAATAGCAAAAATATAAAAGTTTTCCAGGCTCCACCGTAACTTACGGTGCCACCGTAAGTTACGGTGAGTGCTGGAAATTCTTGGATCCACCGTAATACAGTAGAGAACCACCGTAAATCAAAACCCTCTACCGTAAATTACGGTGACACCGTAATTTACGGTAGCACCTGGGAATTCATGTTTTTGTTTGGTTTGAGCATTTCAACCAAAATCCCAACTCTCGGGTTTCAACATTCTGCATTATCAATGTAGTAAAAGTCTAATATTTCTAGTACATCATAATATAACCACTACATACATCAATTTATCATGTTTGGGAATGTAGATCATGTTTACTTGATTATTTGACCCGTTTGGCTTGCCTACGGAATTCCTTCCTTTATGACAACTACCAACGAGTTAAATTCATTATTCAAACAAGTATTCAATACAACAATGCCTTCGCTTCAATTCAAAATAACTAGAAACTTTGATAATCAACTACAATGATCTAATGTCACATAATGTAACGAGTCATGTTACATACCTTGGCGCACGCCCTTCAAACGAGAATCACCACCAGCTTGTCCGCTCGACGTCCCGGTATCTTGTCCTATAGAGTTCATTTACAAGACATGTTTAGAACCCTCTTAGACATCATTTCGCATAATATACCGAAACATCTTAATTAAGCGTTAAAGCTTCAAATTTCTATTTGTCAGCCTTCTTTGAGGCATTTCCACAAACATCAAGAGGGCAGAATTTCTATATTATTCATATTCATGTTTATGGATTGCTTAGTAGTTGACTTAACTTCAATTAAGCCATCATATATCATGTAAACATGACATCTTTTCTGGAACTATCTTCTAAGGTCGAATTTTACTAGAATAACCACTAAGAACCCTAGAATTCATCATCATCTTGTAAAACCCACAACCCACCTTCAAGGTGTTCATGGATTTTTTTTGAATTTGGTCATGATTTCACATGTAATTGGTTGAGTCTAACCTCTAAACACCAAATCAATTCTAAACTAACCAAATAACACTCATGCAACATCAATTTTCCAGATTTCACAACATCATGAGAAATTCAAGTTAAGGGATTTCACTAATTTTACATACCTTACAATCCTCTTGTGATGAGGATTATGATTTTAGGCTCAATTCTTGATTTTTACTTGGATTAATCCTTCAAGTTGCAAGTTTATTGAGATTCTAGGGTTTGGAATCTCTCCTGGTCGCCCCTCTCTCCCTCTGTTCGATCGATGTCCACCCAAGATAGGTGAGTTTTGGTATTTTGTTCACTAATTAGTATTCAAGTTTCAATTTTGACAAGTTCAGTCCCTTAACTACCATTTTCTCTAAGTTAAGTGTTTTAACCATATTATAAGTTTATTTCAAGACTAAATTTTTAACTAGGTTAAGTTCCTAGTTAGTAAATTCTTGTTTATTAATTTCTTTGAATTTTCTAATATGAGGGTTTATATTTTCGGGTGTTACAAGTCCACCCCCCTTAAAAGGGGTTTCGTCCTCGAAACCGAGATTACGTACCAAATAATGTAGGGTGGAGTCGCCGCATTTCTTCCTCGGACTCCCATGTAGTGTCTGACCCTTTTCTGTGCTCCCATTTGACTTTGACTTGGCTTATTATCTTGTTCCTCAAACTTTTCTCCTTACGATCTAAAATCGCAATCGGTTTTACCGCATAGTTGAGGCTGTTATCCACCTCGATGTCATCGTAGTGGATATGAGCAGTTTCGTCGGCCAAACATTTTCGAAGATGTGATACGTGGAATGTGCTATGAATTCCACTCAACTCTTCGGGTAATTCAAGTCGATAAGCCACTTTACCAACCCGTTCAGTGATTCTAAATGGCCCAATAAATCTCGGGCTTAACTTTCCTCTTTTTCTGAATCTAATGATACCCTTCCATGGGGAAACCTTTAGCATGACCATATCGCCAACCTGAAACTCAATTGGCCTATTTCTTTTATCTGCGTATGCCTTTTGCCGGTCTTGAGCCGCTTTCAAGTGTGCCCGAACTATATCAATTTTCGCATTTGTAGCTCGGATTA
Organism: Helianthus annuus; assembly: GCF_002127325.2. Lineage (NCBI taxonomy): Eukaryota > Viridiplantae > Streptophyta > Magnoliopsida > Asterales > Asteraceae > Helianthus > Helianthus annuus. The sequence goes on along the minus strand of NC_035443.2, from coordinate 180,322,506 downwards.
TATCGGTTGGTGCTAGCCCCCGCGGACCCACTTCTCCCCAACATACCGGAGTCCGACACTTTCTGCCATATAATAGCTCATACGGGGCCATTTTAATGCTCACGTGATAGCTATTGTTATATGCGAATTCGACCAAGGGTAAATGGACATCCCAACTACCCCCAAAGTCAATAATGCAAGCCCGCAGCACATCACCCAATGTTTGTATTGTTCTTTCGCTCTGCCCATCCGTTTGTGGATGGTAAGCAGTGCTAAGGAACAATTCAGTCCCCATCTGTTCTTGGAATTCACGCCAGAATTTCGAAGTAAACCGAGTATCTCTATCTGACACAATGGATATCGGTACCCCATGCCTTGCTATGATTTCATTGGTGTAAACCTCCGACATTTTCTCAGACGTATAAGTCTCACGAATCGGAATAAAGTGAGCACTCTTAGTTAACCTATCCACGACTACCCAAATAGCATCATAGCCACGACTTGTTTTAGGCAGTTTGGTCAATAGGTCCATCGTAATTTGCTCCCATTTCCAAACCGGGATTTCTAACGGTTGAAGTTTACCATATGGTTTTTGGTGTTCTGCCTTGACTTGTAGGCACGTCAAACATTTCTCCACGTACTTCACCATGTCCCGCTTCATTCCGGGCCACCAATAGTTTTGCTTCAAGTCATGATACATCTTGGTCGCTCCCGGGTGAATGGAATAACGGGATTTATGAGCTTCATCAAGTAGAAGCTTTTTAACCCCACATGTGTTAGGGACCCAGATTCTATTAAAGCGAGTCTTCAGGCCGTGACTGCCTACCTCTAGGTCCTTAACTTGGCCGATAATTCTTTCCTTTTTCCAGTTTTCTGCCTTTACAGCTTCATCTTGTGCTTCTCGAACTCGTTCTAGCAAGCTTGAAGTCACAACCAGTTGCATTGATCGTACACGTATTGGGGTATAATCCGATTTGCGGCTTAGCGCATCGGCCACTACATTAGCCTTTCCTGGGTGATAACGTATTTCACAATCGTAATCCTTCACCGTTTCCAGCCACCGCCTTTGTCGCATATTTAACTCCTTCTGATCGAAGAAGTATTTCAAACTCTTGTGGTCGGTGAATATGGTGCACTTTACTCCGTACAAGTAGTGCCTCCATATTTTTAATGCAAACACTACCGCTGCCAACTCGAGATCGTGCGTAGGATATTTCTGTTCGTGTACCTTTAATTGCCTCGAGGCATATGCTATCACCTTGCCCCGTTGCATCAATACACATCCGAGTCCCGATAGTGAAGCATCCGAATAAACCTCCATGTCTTCAACTCCGTCCCGTAGTGTTAGTACCGGAGCTTGAGTTAACTTTTCTTTTAGCGTTTGAAACGCTTTCTCTTGTTCAACACCCCAGATGAATCTTTCTGTCTTTCGGGTCAGCTTGGTTAGTGGTGACGCAATCTTGGAGAAATCTTGAATAAATCTCCTATAGTATCCCGCAAGTCCCAAAAAGCTTCTAATTTCAGAAGGGTTCTTTGGGGAATTCCATTTTGACACCGCCTCGATCTTTGACGGATCCACCAGTACTCCGTCAGCACTTATAATGTGGCCAAGAAATTGTACCTCTCGTAACCAAAAGGCACATTTAGAGAATTTTGCGTATAGCTTCTCTCGTCTAAGGGCTTCTAACACTTCTTGTAGGTGATGTGCGTGTTCAGCTTCACTTTTCGAATATACCAATATATCATCGATAAACACGATGACCGACTTATCCAGCATTGGTTTGCAAACCCGGTTCATGAGGTCCATGAAAGCCGCGGGTGCGTTTGTTAGTCCGAATGACATCACAAGGAATTCGTAATGTCCGTATCTCGTGCGGAAAGCCGTCTTCGGCACATCTTCTTCTTTGACCCTTAATTGGTGATACCCCGATCTAAGGTCAATTTTGGAAAACCAGTTCGCACCTTGTAGTTGGTCGAATAAATCGTCTATCCTCGGGAGCGGGTATCGATTCTTTATCGTGAGTTTGTTTAACTCCCGATAATCGATACACATGCGCATACTCCCGTCTTTCTTTCTCACGAACAATACCGGTGCGCCCCAAGGAGACACACTCGGCCTTATGAATCCCTTGTCGAGCAGGTCTTGGATTTGGGACATCAGTTCTTGCAATTCTGACGGCGCAAGTCGATACGGGGCTTTTGCTACGGGTTTCGCGCCCGGGATCAATTCGATTCCGAACTCTACTTCCCGTTCGGGCGGTATCCCCGGTAAATCTTCCGGAAAAACATCCTCATAATCTCGTACTACCGGTACATCTCCAATCTTTCGTGATTCTTTTTCGGGTTCATTAGCGTATATCATAAATGCCTTGCATCCTTGCTTCATTAGCTTGTGAGCTTTCAACATTGAGCATACTATGGGATTACCTCCTTTTCGCCATAGATGGTTACGTGTTTCCCGCTCGGAGATGTCAATTTTATCTCTTTACGGAAGCACACGACCTTTGCATGGTGTCGAGATAGCCAATCCATCCCAACGACGACTTGAAATTCTCCCATCGACATCGGGATTAGATTTATCAAATATTCTTCATCGTCAATGCTCAGTTTGCAATTTTCACATACATCGCAAACAATAAAACTTTTATTATTACCTATCTCTACTTCTAAGGGCACATGTAATTTAGTTAGAATAAATGAAGGATGTCGAATAAATCCATATGAAACAAAGGATTTATTCGCACCCGTATCAAATAACACACGTGCAGGAATCGAGTTTACAGTAAATATACCTGAGACCACGTCAGGTTCAATCTTTGCTTCTGCGGCGGTTAGTTGAAAAGATCTTGCCTTTGCTTTAGGGGCTTCACCCTTCTGTTCCTGCCCACCCTTCTTTTCGACCAATTCCGGGCATTCAGATTTCTTATGACCCGTTCGATAACAATTGTAACAAACCGTTACCTTCTCCGGGCATGATAAGGCTATATGTCCCGTTTTTTTGCATATAGGACAAGGCTTATCCTTGTAATGACATTCGCCTCTATGGCCCTTCCCGCAAATTTTGCAACTCGGTGACCCGCCTTTCGTATCAGATTTCCTTGAGCTCTCACTTGTTCGTGCCTTTTTAGTAGGGCTGGGATTTACATCAGGTGCTCTCCGTTCACCCCTTTCGATACTCTTTTTCAGCTCTATTTCCCTCTCCCGAGCAGCATTTATAATCTCGGTAAGGGTCTCGTATTTGGAAGGGGTGATAAACTCCCTATACTCGGCACTCAACATGTTGTGATAGTAGTATATCTTTTGTTCTTCGTTTGTCACAAGATCATCACAAAACTTCATTTTATCCATAAACGTTGCCGTGATCTTGTCTATGGTCTCGTTTTTGTGCCTGAGCTGCATGAATTCTTGCTTGATTTTATTCATAACCGCTTTGGGGCTATGATGCTTCAGAAATGGCGTCTTGAATTCATCCCAAGTCATGACCTTAACAGCTTCAATACCGATCTCTCTCTTCTTGTTATCCCACCAATCTTTTGCTTGATTTCTTAGTTGACCCGTACCATAGGCTACATAGTCATTTACATCACAATGGGTTCTCTCGAATACCCCTTCGATATCACTTAGCCATCTTTGGCACACTATTGGGTCAACCTCCCCATTGTATATTGGTGGTTTACAAGCCATGAATTCCTTGTATGAAAAAGGTTTCCGTCCTCCATGTTTTTCCTTTTCAAGTTTTGAGTCGTCTTCTAATTTCTTGATTCTATCTTCTACTATTGATAGAACTGTGTTTTGAATTCTATCAATGAAGCCTGTCAGACTGTTTTCGATTGCCTTTCCAACCTCTTCGGCAATCGCCTCCCTGACTTGTTCGGTGACTCTTGGCACCGCATCATCATTACCTTTATCAGCCATCTTCGTTTCTGAAATGTTTACATAAGTTGTTAAAACATTCCATTTATAACACATGCTGTTCTTGTTTGATTCTATCAAGTTCATAACTTGATTTAGTCGTTCTTGCTTTTGATTCAATCAAGTTCACAACTTGGTTTGATCGTTCTTGCTGTTGATTCAATCAAGTTCACAACTTGATTTGATCGTTCTTGCTGTTGATTCAATCAAGTTCACAACTTGATTTGATCGTTCTTGTTGTTGATTCAATCAAGTTCACAACTTGATTCAATCGTTCTTGCTGTTGATTCTATCAAGTTCACAACTTGATTCAATCGTTCTTGCTGTTGATTCTATCAAGTTCACAACTTGATTCAATCGTTCTTGCTGTTGATTGAGCTTACTTGCTCTTTTCATGCATATTTGTTCATTTCTCATTCTTTACGTAATATAAGATTTATTAACTGAAATTAGTTCTTACCGGATGGTCGATCAAGCTTGAACCGAACACTTATTGACAACCTGAGGCTCTGATACCAAAATTATTACACCCTTAAATTTATACTAGAACTAACAGCTAATTTATACCAAAAGATAGTAGTTTAACATAAGTTTCAAAAAATATTACACTTCTTAGTCTTCTAAGGACTAAGGTAGAACGTACTAAGTGTGTTTAAGAATTTGTTTACAACCAAAGAACAACAATTTAACAAGTTCAAACATAGCGGAAGCTTCGAAGTGGAGTGTTCGGTTCATCTTCAAAATCACTTGATCGCCATCCTTGTGACCCACCTAATTACCTATGATCAACCAATAAATCATTAGCTTTGATGTTTGTAAATAATAAGATATCAAGGTTTAACATCGTATTGAGAATTGCAAAAATATAAAAGTTTTCCAGGCTCCACCGTAACTTACGGTGCCACCGTAAGTTACGGTGAGTGCTGGAAATTCTTGGATCCACCGTAATACAGTAGAGAACCACCGTAAATAAAAACCCTCTACCGTAAATTACGGTGACACCGTAATTTACGGTAGCACCTGGGAATTCATGTTTTTGTTTGGTTTGAGCATTTCAACCAAAATCCCAACTCTCGGGTTTCAACATTCTGCATTATCAATGTAGTAAAAGTCTAATATTTCTAGTACATCATAATATAACCACTACATACATCAATTTATCATGTTTGGGAATGTAGATCATGTTTACTTGATTATTTGACCCATTTGGCTTGCCTACGGAATTCCTTCCTTTATGACAACTACCAACGAGTTAAATTCGTTATTCAAACAAGTATTCAATACAACAATGCCTTCGCTTCAATTCAAAATAACTAGAAACTTTGATAATCAACTACAATGATCTAATGTCACATAATGTAACGGGTCATGTTACATACCTTGGCGCACGCCCTTCAAACGAGAATCACCACCGGCTTGTCCGCTCGACGTCCCGGTATCTTGTCCTATAGAGTTCATTTACAAGACATGTTTAGAACCCTCTTAGACATCATTTCGCATAATATACCGAAACATCTTAATTAAGCGTTAAAGCTTCAAATTTCTATTTGTCAGCCTTCTTTGAGGCATTTCCACAAACATCAAGAGGGCAGAATTTCTATATTATTCATATTCATGTTTATGGATTGCTTAGTAGTTGACTTAACTTCAATTAAGCCATCATATATCATGTAAACATGACATCTTTTCTGGAACTATCTTCTAAGGTCGAATTTTACTAGAATAACCACTAAGAACCCTAGAATTCATCATCATCTTGTAAAACCCACAACCCACCTTCAAGGTGTTCATGGATTTTTTTTTTGAATTTGGTCATGATTTCACATGTAATTGGTTGAGTCTAACCTCTAAACACCAAATCAATTCTAAACTAACCAAATAACACTCATGCAACATCAATTTTCCAGATTTCACAACATCATGAGAAATTCAAGTTAAGGGATTTCACTAATTTTACATACCTTACAATCCTCTTGTGATGAGGATTATGATTTTAGGCTCAATTCTTGATTTTTACTTGGATTAATCCTTCAAGTTGCAAGTTTATTGAGATTCTAGGGTTTGGAATCTCTCCTGGTCGCCCCTCTCTCCCTCTGTTCGATCGATGTCCACCCAAGATGGGTGAGTTTTGGTGTTTTGTTCACTAATTAGTATTCAAGTTTCAATTTTGACAAGTTCAGTCCCTTAACTACCATTTTCTCTAAGTTAAGTGTTTTAACCATATTATAAGTTTATTTCAAGACTAAATTTTTAACTAGGTTAAATTCCTAGTTAGTAAATTCTTGTTTATTAATTTCTTTGAATTTTCTAATATGAGGGTTTATATTTTCGGGTGTTACATTATGTAACTAGTTTACACATATTAGCCTAAACGAGTCAAACCATATCATTTTTATCTCAAAATCCAGAATTTGATTAAGTTACCCATATTAAACAAGCATACAAGCTTGTCGGGTCAAAACCACATTCTAGCACGGTCTTCGCATAATCACGCGTTTAAACCGTATTCTTCTTTTAAAACTAACCGGTCTAAGCTTAGGCTAAATTAAAGACCCGTTAGGATTCTAATAGGTTATTATAAACCTTCGTTCCAGAATAGGAGATCCAGTAAAAGCTATTTACACTTGCTTATTGTGACTATACTTGCTCAGGTAAATACTTTTAACTTATTTTCCCTATACGGGCTTGGGGTATGGTATATAAAATACCGCTTGGTCGGGCATTGAATCTTTAATCAAATGTAGATTAAATCATTGAAATGACCCGTTAAAAATTATTTTGTTTGCTTAAAGCCTTTGGGGGGTTAATGACCATGTCCCGGATATCCTTTGCATCATTTTACGAAATGGCCACGACCTAAGCATGCGGGTGTAGGCGTACACCCGATGTGCATAAATAAATATTAAGGTATAACCGCCGTTTTCTGGTTAAACCGCTGCGGGATTATATCATGTGGTGTGTCTATTGATCTTTAACCCGGTGTAGACCCGGGCTACTGGACGCATATGTAACATGTAAATCTTTTACAAGTTTATATTCAAATAATTATCCCAAGTTATAAAATCTTTTATGCCACGTGCATTCAAATCAATTTTAAACCTTTTCAAAATGAGTCAGTTAAATTGTATTTACCAGTGTAAACTGACGTATTTTCCTAAAAAGGTTAAGTGCAGGTACTACACGTAATAGGCTGTCCTCTCCCTAGCATCGTTTAAAGTCTCGCAAGCTTGGATGCAAATTAAATCTGTTGAACAAGTTCCTTTTTTCTTTTCGATCCGCCTGTGGATCTATTTCAATTGTTGTGATACTTAATATTACAATATTTATTCGGTTGAAATAAATATATCTTTTGCTTCCGCTGTGCATTTAAATAATTGTGTTGTTTGACTATGACGATATCAACTACGTCACTATACCCCCACCGGGCCCACCGGTGACACGTGGAAATTAGGGGTGTGACAGATGGTATTAGTGCCAACACTGAGTGAGTTAAACACTAGCCTTTTGTGTTTAATCTCAATGCAGAAATTGCACATTCCTCGAGTTCCGAGTCTAGCCAAAGAACATAGGACAAGTTCTGTTTTGTTTTATTTTGTCTTTTATTTATATATTCTTGTCGTTATCGTTAATTATGTTTGCAGGTTGATAATGCCACCCAGGATGAGACGAGGACGAGGTAAGGCTCCATTTACTAGCCATGACCACGAAGCCGGGCCTTCTCACCGGCGTACACCCTCGATTACTATGAGCACGAGTCCTCAGGAGACATGGAGGACATATATTGAACCCAGGAGGCGATCTGTCTCCCTAAGCTCATCACCTTCCTACCTACACTCCTTTGGGCCGCAGTCTAAGAACGAGCCCAACAACCCACAATCATCCTTCATACCCTTGCAGCGATCAAACTCGCATCATTCGTTTGGCGACCCTACTCCCGCCTTCTAGAGCCGGTTCAACCCGGCTAATTATATTCAGGAACCCGTGGGTTTTAACCCACTAGGACCCGAGGATCACTTCTCGGGTGGAAACGACATGGATGAGGATACGGATCCCGTGGAGCCTGCAACCGGGACCCCAAACCATCCCATCGAGATCTCGGATGGGTCCTCGTTTCACGGGTCACCTTACCGCGGTCCGGATAGCTACCAGGCGAGGTTTAACCAGTGGGACTGGTATTTTACCCCATCTGAACACTCATCTCCATACCAGCAGCAGCAGGATCCTTCCGAGGATTCCTGATTTGTGGCAGTCACTCCGCCACCACCACCACCGGTGGAGCAACCGCTTCCGGAACCACAGAGGCGGAGAAGATCAAACGCGCGGATGTCCGTGCGAGGAGGAGTCTGCATCAGCACTCCTCAGCCCTCGAGTGACAGCCACTATCCGCCACTCCAAGAAGAAGACCCGCAGATGGGGGGACCATCAAACCCCGTCTCGGAGGTACACTTTGCGCCTGTGGTGCCACCATTGGGTTTTGATAACCCAATCCCTGCTTATGCTGGTTCTGTGGCATATAACCCGTTTGAGATGCCGGGCCACAACAGCTTCAACTATGCTAATGTGGACCCATACCAGGAGGCGTGGGACTACAATGCTCGTCACCCCGAAGGGCCCTATGGTGGTCCTTGGACTACCGGGTACCCACCATATGTATACCAGCAACAACCACCTCCTCAACCGCCGTATCAGCAGCCGCCGCAACCGCAACTGATCCCCAACGTCAACAAGAGGTCCTCGATAGATTGGGCCAATGTGAACAGGAAATTCGAACGGTGCGCGAGAACAACCGAGGCTTCTTCAAAGGTCTGTCAGACCTACTCAAGGGGAAGTCCAAAAGAAGGGGTCATTGAAGACCTTTGTTGTTTATTTTATTTAGTTGTAATCAAGTCCCTGCGCGGACTTTTTGTTTCTGTACTCAGCCCCTGCGTGGGCTTGTCTTTTAGTAATCTGCCCCTGCGTGGGCATGTCTTTTAGTTGACCCCTGCGTGGGTTTGTTTGTTTGTACTTCGCCCTGCATGGGCATGTTGTTTCGTAGAAAGTCCCATTTAGGGCAAAGCTTGTACTGTTTGAATTATTAATGGAATGGTTACATTTAAAATTTTCATAATTATTTATTATTAATTATATGCATAATCTGAAAGCATAAAACAAATGAAAATGACATTCTTATTAAAAGATCTACCATTATATTAAAATGGCAAAATCTAAAAAGGGACAAGACCTAGCCATGTGTCATCTTAAGATAAGGCCAAGATGGTAGTTCCATAATTAGATTCAGATCCAATTTAACATCTCAATTTAGGATTGTTCTAAGTTAATTATTAAAAGAATCTTAAAGGTAAAACCTAGCCTATGTCCCTGCAGACATGGCCAAGACGGTATAACCTATCTAAAAGATTCCGATCCATGTTACCATCTGTAAGCATGTTAACATTTTTGGCAAACTGTGAATCGTTAAAGTCACACAGGCCATCCTTTAAAAAGGGTTAATCTAAATTCCCTTATTTGAAATAATCATCCCTTAAGGATGAAATGCCTACGGGCTATAACTAATGTCCTTGGACTAAAGACAGTGGTAGGTTATGACTCCCTGTCTAGAAAAGGCAATGAACTTTGATTCAAGCCTTAGTACATCGACTTCATAAAAGTCTTGGTTAATAAATTTAAAATCTGTCTTCGTGACTAGGCCTTATGTGCTATTATTAATTTATAATCTAGGATGGTAATAAAGATCCTACTTTTACAACATATTAACCTAAAATGGCTATTAAAACCATGGTTAATAAATTATAAAATACTGTAAAAGCTTCTAAATAAAACGTTGCCCATTATTTTCTATATGTAGCAATTGAAGCTACATGGCTGGGTCGGATGAAGTGAATAGTCGTCCGGTGGAAAACCACGAGAATGCTAAAATACAGGTTACTGGTGCGGAACTGCAAGCATTAGTTGACAATGTTGTTGCAAAGGCTATGGAAAGGCAATATAGTGAATATAGTGGGACCCGAAGTAAGACCCTATCTACACCACATTCCAAGCCTAAAACTCATTCTGAGGCTCACAGCAAGCCACCCTCCACCCAACCCAAGCCTAAGAAAGAGGAATTAAAGAAAGATGATGATCGACATTCCTCAACCCAAAACAGTGTTCCCCCAAAGAAGATAGTGTTTGATAATGCACCACGTGCCAAAGGTTGCACATATAAATACTTTGTTTCCTGCAAACCCCGGGATTTCACTGGGGAGAAAGGGGCAGTGGATTGCATGACTTGGTTGGATGAAATGGACACTGTAGTAGATATAAGTGGATGTGCTGAAAGAGACATTGTGAAGTTTGTGTCTCAGTCTTTTAAGGGTGAGGCATTAGCTTGGTGGAGGTCCTTGATCCAAGCTACCAGGAAGATCCCATTGTACAACATGTCTTGGGAACAATTTGTGGCATTGATCAAAGAGAACTACTGCCCTCAGCATGAGGTTGAAAAGATTGAGTCGGATTTTCTGTCGTTGGTGATGAAAAACCTAGATTTCCAAGCCTACCTCACGAGCTTTAATACCATGTCTAGGTTGGTTCCTTATCTTGTGACCTAGGAACCCAAAAGAATAGCTCGTTTCATTGGGGGTTTAGCCCCGGAGATTAAGGCGAGCGTAAAGGCTTCTCGGCCAACTACATTCAGGTCTGTAGCTGATATATCCTTGTCCCTCACCTTGGACGCGGTCCGACAAAGATCGCAGAGGAACACAGATGCCGAGAAAAGGAAGCGTGATGATGACAATTTATGCCGGTCAAACAAGAAGCACATGGGAAACCATGACCACAAGAAGGGGTCTGAATCTAAGAAGGATGGGCATCAATCTGGATATAAGCCCAAGTGTAAGGTTTGCAAGAAGCACCATTTTGGGAGGTGCAGATATGACTCAAAATCCCAATCTCAGCCAAGGCCATGTGGGATTTGCAAATCAACTGAGCATAAGACCCTAGAGTGCAAGAAACTGAAGGATGCAACTTGCTACAGTTGCAATGAAAAAGGGCCATATCAAGACAAATTGCCCAAAAGCTACGAAGAAAGCCGATGAAGGGAAAAAGACCAATGCCAGGGTCTTCCAAATGAACGCACAGAAGGCGATCCAGAATGATAATGTCATAACAGGTACTTTTCTTATTAAGGATATCTACGCAAGAGTGTTGTTTGATTCTGGAGCAGATAAATCGTTTGTAGATGATAAGTTTTGTGAGTTATTGAAATTACCTGTTAAAGCCCTAAGTGTGAAATATGAAGTGGAATTAGCTGATCGAACCATAGAAACAGTTTCGACTGTATTAGATGGATGTGTCCTATCCATTAGGAACCACTCTTTTCCTCTGTCCTTGTGTCACACCCCTAATTTTCACGTGTCACCGGTGGGCCCGGTGGGGAGTATCGTGACGTAGTTGATATCATCATAGTCAAACAACACAACATATAAATGCACAGCGGAAGCAAAAGATATAGATTCATTTCAGCTGAATAAATTGTAATGTTTAAGTATCACAAAACAGTCGAAACAGATCCACAGGCGGATCAAATAAAAAGAAAACTGTTCAACAGACTTTGACATCTAAAGCTTGCGAGACTTGAGTAATGATGCCTGGAGTAGCCAGCCTATTTCGTTGTCACACCCCAACCGATGGCGGAAACATCGGGATGAGACGAACAAATTGCTCAAAACAATTTAACACTAAATGTGACAATATAAATTAAATCATTTTATTAAATTCTAAAGTAAGGTACATTGTCTCAAATAAACAAACATAAATTCAATCATTAACTAAAACGCTAAAATGGGTTTCTAAAGCCATCCTAGCTTTTTTCTTGATTCTTGAACATTCAACCTGCAATATGTATTAAAATAAAGTCAACAAAAAGCATGTTGGCGAGTATACAAGTTTTCATACATAGCATAATACGTGTTTAAAATGTTGCTCATATCCCAATGTGAAATACAATATCATATTGACAGTATATACTCGAAACGATGTTACTCTATGTGTCCAAACCAAAGTTTAACGCAATTAACGTGCCTACCCAAAAGAGCATGGGTGGTTTTAACATAGATTAACCTAACAATACCCGTTAATATAACGGGAGGGGCATTTCTCAACCTATAGCGCTACCATTGTTAGGGAAGGCTTGTACGAAGTTAATGAACACATAGTCATGAATGTTTACATTAGCATAACATGTCTAACATGATTAAAATGTATCACATAGAGTAAGGATGGAGTGTGCATAAAATGTTTGATGTGATTGTGATGTTTGATATAGAATACATATTGCACCCAAAAGTGGAAAATGGAAAATGGGTCATGTATACTCACATTGATTGCGTTGCGATTTGTTGTAAGTAACGTACGAGTAAGGTTGGGAAACCCAAAGGAATGAACGAACGGTTTACCCTAAAAATCATAACACGATCTCATTATTATTTATAAGTTAATTATTAGATAATTTATCTAGATATTAACGTTTAATGATATAAAAAGATTATAAATAATTGTTATAGATTGTAAAACCTCATCAATTATTGTTTAAACTTTCATTAACTATCTTATTAGTTGTTTGGTATAAAACTTATTCTTGTATTATGTTTATACAAAGATTTAGAAATAAATCATTAAAGGTATAGATTAAATAAATCTAAATCTTAATTTATTTATATTAATAAATCAACAATTACTTGGGTTTTAATAATAATAATAATAATAATATAATAATAATAATAATAAATCCTAATCGTAATTTATATTCCAAAAAGATTAGAAAATAATAGAACTGATATTCATCATCCTCATTATTTGAACAAAGAAAACGCACTATTGCTAAGATTTAGTTATAAGCATATTGCTTTTAAATGATAGATTTGTACACCATTTATCATCTTCTCAAGTGTTTAGTTTAAAAAAAAAAAAAAACATTGACAGTAGGTTATTATTAGCATGGACAAACGGAAGGATTAAAACAGAAAGTATACCGAAACAATGTGGATTCGAGTTCCGTCTAAACTCCGCTACGCTTCGGGGTTGTTTGGCGAAGTTCCGGTGACTGAAGTTTACTCCAGCGAGACCGAACAAAACGAGTAATATCTCCGGTCGATCCTCCATACGGCTCGAGTGGCTTTGGTGGTTTTCCGGCGTCGTTTGATATTCCGATTCCGGCGGTTTCGAAACAGAGAGGGTGTAAGGTTGTGCAAAAGTTGTGGTGACTGTGTCGAGAGCTTGTTGAGAGGATTCGGGGGTGATAAGGTGCCGGGTGGGGAAGTTCGGTATTTATATAAGTGTCGAGGGGTGTCGAGATTTTGGGAGGTTCCGGTTGATTACGGCCGAGTTTGGAAAAGAATTCTTGATTGCTAATCAAAATGGAATGATTGAGCCCGTAAGTTTGGAAACGCGGTTTCGATCGTAATCCCGAAAAATCAGCGAAGAAGGAAGGAAGGTAGGCGGCTGTCTTGGCGGCAAAGTTGTTTAAGAAAGAATCATCGAAAAATCAGCAAAGCAAACAAAGGAAAGATGTGTTGTCTTCTACGCGTGCACAGTAGGTAGGCGGCAATCAAGTTTTAAATGGATTTCCGTTCTCTTCGCGCGTATAAGGACAAAGAATGTGCTGTTGTTAACCAACGAAATAGGTGGTGGAGCGGTTAAGTTGTTGATTGTGATATGATTGACCCGGGTTCGATCCCTGGTGTCTACCTATGTTAACTCTTTTAGATTAGGGTTTTTAAAAGTTACAACAAGGTCCTTCCACTTTACTAGTTGACTAACTAACACTAACTAGGTTAACTTGACTAGCTTTAAAACCTTAACAAGGCTAACTAGATTATTATTTTTATAAAAAGAATAAAACTTTTAGATTGTAAGATTAACTAGATGTATTCGACGTCGCGCGTTGCGCTGCGTGTTAGGCTAGCTTTATTTAGGCATATCCGAAATATCCGTATCCGAAATATCCGAAATTTCGGATATCCAAAAATTCGGATATCCGAAAATCGGATAATCCGAATTTTCGGATTCGGATTCGGATATGAATTTCAAAAATTTCGGATAATCCGATTATCCGATATCCGAAAACTAATTAAATTTTTATAAATATATATAGTATATGAGCATTATATTTTGTTTGAAGTATTGTAAAAGTTAGTAAAAAAGTAGTAAATAATTGTATTCGTGTGAATTTATGATTGTTTTTAGTTTTAAATGTTGAAAATTTATAAAATCGAGTATAAGTTTAGTTTTAATCTATACACGAAACGGATTTTTTGATTTTTTTTTTATAAATTCGGATATCCGTTTGGATATCCGAATCCGTATCCGAAATTTCGGATATCCGAAAATCGGATATCCGAAATTTCGGATACGGATTCGGATATCAATATTCACTATCCGAAATTTTCGGATATCCGATTTTCGGATATCCGAAAACCGGATAATCCGATCTTGAACACCCCTATGCTTAAGCATTCATCATGTTAGTAATATTGTGATTTATTTATTCAGGTATGGTTGCAAGCATTTATCATGTCCTTTGTTGTGCTACAACCTATGTAAGTACAATTAACATAATAAGCTATCAACAGTTCAAACATGGTTCTTTGTAACTACAATCTGAGCAACCGTTAGTTGGAGCAATATTAGCAGACCAATAACGTCTGATGCTTTAACCATTGACACGCGTTTCGCCTTTCCCGTGAAGTCTATTGCAATTGGACCATCAGCAAAAGCATCAAATTTATTCAGTAATAACATACTTGTTTAAGACATAAAACTCTTGTCAAAGTTTGCTTTTTTAGACAAGTGACTTTGATATTACCTTGTACCAAGTCTGACCCTGAGATCCAAAGTGATGAACCACCAGTGTCCTGCCCTAGTGCTTCTCATTTGAATCCAACTCAATATGTCCAATGCTCAGAAGGTCAACGACCGATCCATTTGTTAATCCCTGGAGCTTCACTTGGCCCATAATACCAGTACCCGTTTTATGGAAACCGCACCATAGTTCTATACTAATATTAAAATGAGTAAATTGTCATTTTAGTCCCTGAGTTTTGTCCAAATTTGCCATTTTAGTCCAAATAGTTTTTTTTTGCCTCTGGGTCCCTGACTTTTCCCTTTTGTTGCCATTTTGATCACATACACTAACTACATCCAAAAACTCCATCTTTAACCAGGGGTATTTGGGGGATTTTCATTTTAAATGTTTTCAATTGCCATTTTGATCCAATTCAAAAAAATCAAAAAAATTCCAAAAAATAATAAAAATTCTAAAAAATCAAAAAAATCCGTTTTGACGCGAACCGTTTCGAACCCGAACCGTTTCAACGCGAACCGTTTCGACCCGTACCGTTTCGAAGCCGAACCGTTTTGACCCGTACCGTTTCGAGCTGAACCGTTTTGACCCGTACCGTTTCGAGCTGAACCGTTTCGATCCATACCGTTTCGACTGAACCGTTTCGACGCGAACCGTTTCAAGCCAAACCGTTTGGACCCGTACCGTTTCGAACCAAACCGTGCCGTATCGAACCGAACCGTTTCGAGCCGAACCGTTTCGACGCGAACCGTGGCGAAAACCGTTTCGACCCGAACCGTTTCGAGTTGTACCGTTTCGACGCGAACCGTGGCGAAAACCGTTTTGACCCGAACCGTTTCGAGCCAAACCATTTCGACCCGTACCGTTTCGACTCGAACCGTTTCGACCGTCGAACGGTTCGTGTCGAAACGGTTCAACTCGAAACGGTTCGCGTCGAAACGGTTCAGCTCGAAACGGTTCGGTTCGAAACGGCTCGGTTCGATACGGCACGGTTCGATACGGCACGGTTCGGTTTGAAACGGTACGGGTCGAAACGGTTCGCGTCGAAACGGTACGGGTCGAAACGGTTCGCGTCGAAACGGTTCGGCTCGAAACGGTTCGGGTTCGAAACGGTTCGCGCCGAAACGGTTCGCGCCGAAACGGATTTTTTGGATTTTTTAGAATTTTTTAGAATTTTTAGAATTTTTATTATTTTTTAGAATTTTTTGAAATTTTTTTGAATTTTTGGAATTGGATCAAAATGGCAATTGAAAACATTTAAAATGAAAATCCCCAAAATACCCTTGGTTAAAGATGGAGTTTTTGGATGGAGTTAGTGTATGTGATCGAAATGGCAACAAAAGGAAAAGTCAGGGACCCAGAGACCAAAAAAAAACTATTTGGACTAAAATGACAAATTTGGACAAAACTCAGGGACTAAAATGGCAATTTACTCTATTAAAATCTTTTATATATATGAAAGTCAAACGTCATGTCCAACAATCAAACTTAACAGATCGAGTTTATATGAATCAAAAATTGTTATTGAGGAAGCTTCCTACCAAGCAACACTGTAGGGATGAGCAAATTGGACCCGGAACCGGTACCGGTACCGAATTTACCAAACCGGGTACATTTTCGGTACCGATTCAGCACCAACTTTTGGCATTTTCGGTACCGGTTCGGTACCGGTATTTATCGGTTATTACCCTCAAATACCGGTACCGGTACCGAAGCGTATTGGGTATAATCGGTACCGGTATCGGTACCCACTTTTAAGGATTTTCGGTACCGGTACTTTCGGTACCTGTCGATACCGAGCTCATCCCTAGCAACATGTGTAGATTTGACTAATTCCTCACTTTTTTTGAATGAAAGCACACGTTGTTTCTCACAAACCTTAACAATATACTTCTTCGGTCACTCCAAATCACATCACGATGTTCAGTTGCAGTGGGTGTAGAAGTTGCAAAAACATTTACTAAATAATTTTGACACTCGAATCCATTCTATTATTTAATCAAAGGAACTAACAACTTAAAATACCTTATAAAAAGCCTAACCAGATAGCTGCTAAAATTGATTTACTGAGATGAAATACTGCAAATCGATTCTGAAGCTTAAATCACAATATGACCAACAAAGGTAAGTCTGCATACATTTAAAAAAAAAATTAGCAAGCACCAAGAACAATATGAGCCCCAAATACGACATCACACTATGACATGAGTGTGTTAACGAATTTTGGAGGTAATTTTTGCGCATTATAAATTGAAATTACAAACTAACATTGAAGTTTATATGCAATATCATACAACCAATGAACCTTAAAATATATACCTTGGCGGAAACCATATCATTAACGCCTAAAAAGAGTGTATGCCACAATAAAAGGTGAACTCACCGGAATCTTAGAAGTCCTACCCGTCGCATGTCGTCGTCACTGGAGTGAGGTTATTGTCGAAGTAACGCGGTAACTCCGCCATCCGACTTTGCCCTTTCTCTCTCCGTTGCTTCCCATCTGACTCGATAAGGCCTTACTTTAATTAACGGCGGTGTTAAAGCTGCATACTTAGCCAACTGCACACATATCTGGATTCTGAAACATCACCTCATACCAAAATCGTAATAAATGTTATTAAACCCATATACTCCTCTACATCTGAAAATACGAACATTGAATTTAGATAATCAACGCAAAAAAAACGGATGACAGCTTAGACCAAATAGCGAGATTCACTGACCAATATACATTTACAAGTAAAATCAAATAGTTCGTTCACAGTAAGATAATAGAGATCTGGATTCGAAAATATCATTTAATACTAAAATCAAACTATAATCTCAACAAAGAACTAATACAAATCATATAACCAGATTATGAACTTAAAATCACAACAACTACCAACAAACCACTGCAAACAACGCATCAAACTTACACAACAACAGCCATATCGGTCACCGGAGAAGTCGTTGAAGCTTCGCTGGAGTTCTGTAAGACCAAAAATAGATTAACGAAAACAATGAAAATCGATCTAACGATAAAAGAAACATGCAACTGAACCGAGGTTTACCGGAATTCTTGACGGAGTCAAACAGAGACCCGTAATAATCGTAGCTCACGCCGCCTCCATCTTGTTACTGTAACGTACCCACAAGCTGAACAGCCAAATGAACACTCAAAGAATTAATCAAAAACCCTAAACGTACTGCACCCCACACACCGCCGATTACACGCAAGATAGAACGACGAAAGAAATCTGAAAGATTGTAAATCAAAATACACCAAATAAATCAAATTACCTCAAATCAGTTGGTCATCGGGTTTCAGAGCTTTTCAGCGACGGTAAACAGAAAAGCAACAATAAACCCTAATTTACAGGCAAACCTTCGTCGGAGGAGTTGTTGCCAGACATCCAACCCTTCCAGAAACCCTAGATCAGGTGGCTGGTGCTCCTCTAGCTTGTAAACCCTCACTGTTACCTCGAAGCCACCATCATCGTCCACCCGTTCATGCTCTCTCTCCCGTGCGGTATGCTCTGTCTCTCTCTCTCCGGTGTGGTGGGTTTTTCAACAATGGCGAAGGGGCGGGGGCGGGGGCGGTGGGCTTTAAGCAGGTTTTTTTTGGATGCGTGACTGGTTATACAATTGAATTACAAAAATGCCCTTTTTGACTGTTCATTTACTGTTCATTTACTTAGGTTTTTAAGATGTAGATAATTTAATTAGTTAAATAAAATAAATAAATAAATAACCATTTTTATAAACGGATTAAAAATAAATTAACGATATCTTTCAACGATTATTTATTTCGCGAAAATTTCCGAGGTTTAAAGGATTAGGATTCAAAATTCAAAACGAGGCGGATTTTGGGGATCCAAATTTGACGAATGTTACATTCGTCTAGTACCTGCACTTAGCCTTTTTGGAAAATACGTCAGTTTGCACTGGTAAATACAACTTAACTGACTCATTTTGAAAATGTTTAGAAAATTGATTTGAGCGCACTTAGGCAAAAATATTTTCTAACTTGGGAAAATTATTCAAAATAATCTTGTATACAGTTTTACTCATTTGTCGTCCATTAGGGCCGGTTTGTAAGGCCGGACTTAAGTTAACTGACACGCCACAGGTATAATGCCCACAAGGTCGATTCCTTATAGTGGGATACCAGTTTTTACATAATGCAACTGTCAGGTGTACGCCTACACCCCGTGCTTAGGTCGTGGCCATTTCTTTGAATGATGCCAAGGATATCCGGGACATGGTCATTTAACCCCCAAGGGCCATACACCAAATAATACATATCAAACAGGTTATGTAAATACATCAATCACAATACGATTTAAATGACTACATACACCCGACCAAGCGGTACTTCTATAATACCGTATCCCAAGCCCGTATAGGGAAAATAAGTTAAGAGTATTTACCTGAGCAGTGTATAAATCAAATACAGCAAGTGCACGTATCTTTTACTGGGCTCCTAATCTGGAACGAAGGTTTTTAATAACCTATTAGAATCCTAACAGGTCTTTAATTAAGCTTAGACTTAGACCGGTTAGTTTTCAAAAGGAAGACACGGTCCATAACGCATGATAAAGCGAAGACCGGTTTAGAATGTGATTTTGACCCGACAAGCTTGCATGCTTGTTTAACATGGGTAACTTAAACACATTCTGGATTTTGAGACAAAAACGATATGGTTTGACCCGTTTCGACTAATATATGCAAACTAGTTACATAAGCCGATCCGAACGCGAAAAGTGCGTAACGAGTAACCACAAGAGTCATATACAAGTTTCCTAAGTTAACATGCCTTGAATATGTTGTGACATCAGTAAGATATCTTCTATTATGCCCCATATGAATTTAAACTCAAATTATACCCCGAAAGGGCATTTTGGTCATTTAAAAGGTTATAAAAGAGTTTAAATATGATTCTGAGTTTCGGGTCTGATGGAATCAGTAAAAATACTTAATTTACTAAGTTATATCAGTAGGGTATAACCTATATGTGAAATTTATCACTTAAAACCAAACTATGCATCTTAAGGGCATTTTGGTAATTTCACTTAAGGTTCAAAGGTCAAATCTGGAAATCTGACTTCAAAACTTCTACTTACTGCTAAAGTATAGAAATTAACTTAAAACATCAGTAGGTATCAAGTCTTATATGTCTAATATGGTTTTAATACATACTATGCGTTTAAAACGCTTAAAAACGCTTAAAATGGCGATTTTGAGCTATTTCTGGGTTCTTATAGGAAAGCTGATATTTTTACTATTCCAGAAGGCTTAAAATACTCTATCCATCATATTAGATCAGTAGAAAAAGGTTTGGTTCCAAAAGGTTTGGTAAAACTCATTTTATGGCTTAAAAGGGCAAAACCGACAACTACCGAATTAAGCTTAGAACTCTAGGTTACGATCAGCCTAAAAATAAATAAAAATCTCCAAAAAATCCCAAAATATTATTTTACACCAGTGGGTAAAAATTTTGGTATCCATAATTGGGTTTAGATAGGCAAGATGCTAATTACGCCATTTAATTACTAAAAAGCTTTCTAATTACGCTATTGAGCATAACTCTTAATCTAGACCTCAAACTGATGTCAAATTCTAGGTACAAGTTTATAAATCAGTACCAAAGGTTTCTACTCTTTTACATTTTCAAAATTCATGTTTTAAGGTCATAAGGGCATAATAGTCAACATTTAGGCGATTAACGGAAACATGCATATAAATTGGATAACTAATGAACCAAGTTGTATAATCACAGAGGGTTATACTTATAGGTAACTTGGTCCTAATAAGGCTCTAAGGCATTCCTAAATTATGCACAAACGGGTCAGAACTGAAAGTCAAAGCATAAGTCAAACTATGCGACTTTCGGTCCCGAACCGAGCCTAAACTGAAAATTGTCGAGTTGAACATGTTTAGACATGTTCTTACATTGATTACCAAGTTATATTAATGTCAAAACAGGTTGCATAGCTTCTACATTGCTAATTATGCATTTATTTGAAAATTAGCTTTCTGTTGACCTTTTATAATCAAGTTTGACTCGACAATTGACCTAATTAGAGTGGGAATCAGAGGGTGACCTTTTAGGGGTTTAATGCCCACATAATTACCAACTCATTGGTACTTTCAATTTGAATTTTGACTGGAGCAATTAAGATTAATGACGAAGTCAAATCTTAATTACGACGGTTTGACTTTACGCTAATAAACTAAGCAAAACTGAATTAAAGGAGGTTAAGCATACTTACAAAAGTCCTAAGCACGACTAATGAACACTAAGGATGAGCCTTGAGCTCCAGGAACCTCCAAGAGAAGAGTTGTGAAGTTCCAAATGAATGAGCAAATGAAAACCCAACTCAAGGCCTTTATATAGGCTTCTTTGATCATCAAGATCATGCCAAACAAGGTCTAGGGATGTTGTGGGATCATTCCAAGTGTCCCTACACCCTTTAAAACCATCAAACAAGCTCCAGGTATGAAAAACCACGTTTCTAAGTCGGTTAAACCGACTGTACAGACACCTGTGATGTTTTTCTACATCTGGCATGCTGAGGCGGCCCGCTTCAGGATTCATAAGGATCTTACGCGGGCCGCGTGGCCCCACTGATCCGGTTACAAAGTTTCAAAAATTGCAATTTTGGTCCCTGGTCCTTCCAAACTTGATTTTAAGGTGGTTTCTTGCTCTATAAACCCCCAAACTTGACTTTTAAGGACCCCAAGTCATAAACCAACTTTGTTTAGTCCCCGGTTACTCATATGATCACCGAAAAGTCGTAAATTTCGATATTGACGCTTTTAATCCCTCGTATACGAATATTGTCATAACTTTCTCATACTTTATCGAAACCTTGTGAAATTTTTATCACTCATTCTAGTGAGTATAATTTATCATTACAAAGCTTCGGGTCTGCTAAAAGATCACTCAGAGGTATACTTTAAACATGTTGACACATTTAGCCCCTGTAGTTTGTAATTCCTCACTTTCTTTCACAATTAGCTTCGTATGATCCATGATTTATTCGTTTAAGGATATAAACATCATATAGGGTTATTAAAAGACATATTTATCCGTTGTTGACATTTTGAACCCTTATATTCACATACTTTCCTTGTTTGTCAACTTTAGTCCTTCATACGCAATCTTTCACACGTTCAAAGCTTATGACACGTGTCAATACCTTATTGGTCATGAATTTTCGAGGTGTTACATCCTCACCCCCTTAAAAGAAATGTCGACCTCGAGATTTAATGAAATATATGAGGGTACTTTTCCTTCATTGTGGATTCTACCTCCCACGTGTACTCGGGACCTCTGCAGGCATCCCATTTAACCTTTACAATAGGCACATGCTTCCTCCGAAGCTTCTTAACCTGTTGATCTTCAATCGACAAAGGTTTCTCCACAAATTTCAAGCTCTCATCTATATGCACATCTGTATGTGGTATGACTAGTGACTCATCAGCTAGACATTTCTTCAGATTGCAGATGTGGAAGACATTATGAATACCACTGAGCTCTTCAGGTAAGTTTAACTTATAAGCCACTGATCCTACACATTCGATGATCTCGAATGGTCCTATATACCTTGGGCTTAGCTTACCTTTCTTACCAAGTCGCATCACTCCCTTCCAGGGTGATACCTTGAGCAAAACTTTATCACCAACCTCAAACTTTAGAGGTTTTCGCCTTTTATCAGCATAACTCTTCTGCCTATCCCTGGCAGTTTTCAGGCGATCACGAATCTGGACAATCTTGTCCGTCGTTTCCAAGACTATATCTGGTCCTGATAATTGAGCTTCTCCTACTTCTGCCCAACAAATAGGCGTTATGCATTTCCTACCATATAATGCCTCAAAAGGCGCAGCTTGAATGCTTGTATGGTAGCTATTGTTATAGGAGAACTCGACCAATGGTAGGTGCTTATCCCAGCTACCTCCTAAATTAATTACACATGCACGAAGCATGTCTTCCAGAGTTTGAATTGTACGCTCACTCTGCCCATCCGTCTGAGGATGGTAAGCCGTACTGAAATTTAAATGCGTGCCCAAGGACTGTTGGAAACTTTTCCAAAAGTGTGACGTGTATCTGGTATCTCTATCAGAGATAATGGCCACAAGCACTCCATGCAAAGATACAATCTTATCAACATACAATTGGGCCAACATGTCAGAACTGAAAGTTTCCTTAATGGGTAGGAAATGTGCTGACTTAGTCAGTCTATCTACTATCACCCATATAGTATCATTTCCTTTCTTAGTCTTTGGCAACTTAGTGATGAAATCCATTGTCACCATTTCCCATTTCCAAGTGGGAATTTTAGGCTGTTGCAGCAAACCTGACGGCTTTTGATGTTCAGCTTTAACTTGGGCACACGTCAAGCATTTGGCTACATAAGTGGCTATAGACTTTTTCAAGCCTATCCACCAATAGTTTGCCCTTAAATCCTGGTACATCTTATCAGCTCCAGGATGAACAGAATATTTGGAACTGGGGGCTTTCTGAAGAATGACATCTCGAAGTCCTCCATAAACAGGAACCCATATTCGTCCATTTAACCTTAGGATTCCGTCCTTACCATAGGATAACTGCTCTTCAGTTACTCCTAGCTTCTCATCAGGATAGTTAGCTTCTAACACAGCTTCCTTCTGCGCAGCTAACAACCTTTCATTCAAACTGTTCTTGATTTCAATGCTCTTGGCATTGATTCTTATAGGCTTTACCCTCTCCTTCCTACTTAAGGCATCGGCAACCACATTTGCTTTGCCTGGATGGTATCTTATCTCACAATCATAATCATTTAACGTTTCCATCCAACGTCGCTGCCTCATGTTCAAATCCTTTTGATTGAACAGATGCTGAAGGCTTTTGTGATCAGAATAGATCACACACTTGGTTCCATACAAGTAATGCCTCCATAGTTTTAGTGCGAATACGACGGCACCCAACTCCAAATCATGGGTGGTGTGATTCTTCTCGTGCACTTTCAACTAACGTGAAGCGTAGGCAATGACCTTGCCTTTCTGCATCAGCACACAGCCCATCCCGGTGTGCGATGCATCACAATATACTACAAATTCTTCAATTCCTTCAGGCAACGTCAGCACAGGAGCGTTGCTTAACTTCTGCTTCAGAATGTCGAAAGACTCTTGCTGCTTAGGCCCCCAATCAAACTTGCTATTCTTGCGGGTGAGAAGAGTCAGGGGTGCTACAATTGTTGAGAAGTTTTCGATAAATCGCATGTAGTATCCTGCTAGTCCTAGAAAGCTGCGAATCTCCGTAGGCGTCTTCGGCTCTTGCCAGTTCATAATAGCTTCAATCTTAGCGGGATCTACTTGGATACCACGCTCACTGACAACATGTCCAAGAAATTGGACTTCACGAAGCCAAAATTCACACTTCGAGAACTTGGCATAAAGCTTCTCCTGCTGAAGTAGCTTCAGAATGCAACAGAGGTGCTTCTCATGGTCAGCTTGACTCTTCGAGTAGATGAGAATGTCATCGATGAAGAAAATGACAAATTTATCCAAATAAGGATTGCAGACGCGATTCATGAGATCCATGAATGCGGCAGGTGCATTAGTGAGCCCAAAAGGCATCACTAAGAACTCATAATGACCATAACGAGTCCTAAATGCAGTCTTGTGCACATCTTCATCTCTAACCTTCAACTGATGATAGCCTGACCTCAAGTCGATCTTAGAGAAATAACTTGCTCCTTGCAGTTGATCGAACAGATCGTCGATCCTGGGCAAAGGATACCTATTCTTGATAGTCACCTTGTTAAGCTCGCGATAATCGATGCATAGACGCATCGATCCATCCTTCTTCTTCACAAACAGGATAGGTGCTCCCCAAGGAGATGAACTAGGTCTAATAAAACCTTTAGCTAGCAAATCATCCAGCTACGTCCTTAATTCCTTCATCTCTGTTGATGCTAACCTATAAGGTGCTCTCGCAACAGGCGCTGCTCTGGGGATGATGTCAATTCTAAACTCCACTTGTCTATCTAGTGGCAAGCCAGGTAGTTCTTCAGGGTATTCAGAAATGACTGGAATATCTTCAATATTGGGCTTCTGCTCATCAATAGTCACTTGTGCCATGTAAATGACACAACCCTTCTTCAAGCATCTAGATGCCTTGAGCAGAGACACTTGCCCAGGTAATCCATACCGGGTATCTCCCTGAATGGTAAGTGACTCACCAGACGGAGTCTAAATTACCACTTGTTTCTTATTGCAGATGATCTGGGCTTGGTTATGCGATAACCAATCCATGCCCAATACTATATCAAATCCGGCTAACTTCAAGGGAAGTAAAGACATAGGAAAAGAGTGGTTCCTAATGGATATAAAACATCCATCTAAAACGGTTGAGGCGGTTTCTAAGGTACCATCAGCTAATTCCACCTCATATTTCACACTTAAGGTTTTAACAGGCAATTTCAACAACTCGCAAAACTTATTATCTACGAACGACTTATCAGCACCAGAATCAAACAATACTCTTGCATAGATATCATTTATGAGAAAGGTACCTGTGATCACGTTGTCGTCCTGAATTGCCTCCTGTACGTTCATTTGGAAGACCCTAGCATTGGTCTTCTTGGCTTCCTCAGGTTTCTTGGCGTATTTAGGGCAGTTAGTCTTAATGTGCCCTTTCTCGTTACAGCCGTAGCAGGTAGCATCTTTGATCCTTTTGCAGTCAATAGTCTTATGCTCCTTAGACTTGCATAACCCACATGCATGTGATCCTGATTGAGACTTGGTCTCAAGCCTGCACTTTCCAAAGTGGCGTTTTTGGCAAGTTGAGCACTTTGGCTTTTCCTCTGCTCGCTGACTACCTTTTCCAGACCCAAACTTCTTGGACTCAGTGTTTCCCTTGTGCTTCTTTTCCGACCCTCGTGAGTTATCCTCCTCACGCTTCTTCTTACTCTCTTCAGAGTTCTTGAGCGATCTCAGCCTGACCGCATCTAAGGTGAGGGATAGAGATAGATCAGCTACTGATCTAAAAGTAGCAGGTCTAGAAGCCTTAACACTGGCTTTGATTTCTGGGGCTAGACCCCCAATGAAGCGCGCAATCCTCTTGGGTTCTGGTGTCACAAGGTAAGGGACCAATCTAGACATGGTGTTGAAGCTGGTGAGGTAAGCTTGACAATCTAAATCCTTCATCACCAATGATAAGAAATCTGATTCAATCCTTTCCACCTCATGCTGTGGACAATAGTTCTCCTTAATGAGAACCATAAACTGCTCCCATGACATATCGTAGAGTGGGATCTTCCCAGCAGCTTGAATGAGAGACTTCCACCATGCCAGTGCCTCTCCTTTGAACGAATGGGATACATACTTCACTATGTCCCTTTCAGCACAACCGCTGATATCAACAACAGTGTCCATTTCATCTAACCAGGTCATACAATCAATTGCTCCTTTCTCCCCAGTGAAATCCCGGGGTTTGCAGGAAACAAAGTACTTATAAGTACAAGACTTGGTACGCGCTCCATCATCGAACACTATCCTCTTGGATGGAACACTGTGTTGGTTTGAGGAATGTTCGACATTCTCTTTCTTGGGTTCATCTTTCTTAGAGGGTGGCTTGCTATGAGCTTCCGAATGGGTTTTAGGAACAGATTTAGAGTGGGGTACCGAAGAGGTTCTACTATACGTCTCACTAACCTCCTTGAATTGCTCCTTTACAGCTTTAGATACAGCTGTATCAATCAGTGTACGGAGCTCTCCTTTGGTTATATTAACCCTATCCTCATCGTTTTCCAGGGAATGACTGTTCACTTCTTCCGACCTTGCCATGTAGCTTTAATTGCTACATAAAATCAAATGAGGACGAGGTTTATACGGGAGCTTATACAGTTCTATCGTCTTATACGATTTATTAACTATGGCTTTAATGCACATTTTAGTTAATTATTCAGGATAACCCTAAATTATATATAATAGCACAAAAGGCCTAGTCACGAAGACAGATTTAATTATTAAACCAGGATTTTATAGAATTGAGGCATTAAGGTTGAATCAAAGTTCATTACCTTTTCTTGACAGGGAGTTGCAGGCTACCACTGTCTTTAGTCCTAGAGGACGTTAATTATAGCCCGTGGGCACTTCATCCTTAAGGGATGATTATATAAATAAGGGAATTTAGAATAACCCTTTTCAGTAATGACTTAGGTGATTTTATCGGATCACACTTTGTCAAGCATATAACATATCAAATCTTAATAAGGGTTGAATCTTTCGAATTGGTTTTACCATTTTGGCCATGTCTGCAATGACAATTAGGCTAGCTTTTACCTTTAAGATTCTTTTAATATTTAAACGCAGAGAAATCCTAATTTGAGATGTTAACAAGGATCTGAATCTAATTGAGGAACTACCATCTTGGCCTTGTCTTAAGGTGACACATGGCTAGGTCTTGTCCTTTTAGATTTTTCCATTTTATCATAATGGTAGATCTTATAGAAGAAAGTTATTATAATAGGAATGGTTGCCCTAAATGGGACTTCTAACTGAAATCACTTGCCCATGCAAGGACTAATCAGAAAAATAACAAAGGAAACCAATAAAGGAGAAATAAAACGAATTAGGATTAATCCTATGTTCTTGTCTAGACTCGAGAATGTGCAATTGTGTAACTGAGATTAAACACACAAGGCTAGTGTTTAATTCACTCAATGTTGGCTCTGATACCAACCTGTCACACCCCTAATTTCCACGTGTCACCGGTGGGCCCGGTGGGGAGTATCATGACGTAGTTGATATCATCATAGTCAAACAACACAACATATAAATGCACAGCGGAAGCAAAAGATATAGATTCATTTCAACTGAATAAATTGTAATGTTTAAGTATCACAAAACAGTCGAAACAGATCCACAGGCGGATCAAATAAAAAGAAAACTGTTCAACAGACTTTGACATCTAAAGCTTGCGAGACTTGAGTAATGATGCCTGGAGTAGCCAGCCTATTTCGTCTAGTACCTGCACTTAGCCTTTTTGGAAAATACGTCAGTTTGCACTGGTAAATACAACTTAACTGACTCATTTTGAAAATGTTTAGAAAATTGATTTGAGCGCACTTAGGCAAAAATATTTTATAACTTGGGAAAATTATTCAAAATAATCTTGTATACAGTTTTACTCATTTGTCGTCCATTAGGGCCGGTTTGTAAGGCCGGACTTAAGTTAACTGACACGCCACAGGTATAATGCCCACAAGGTCGATTCCTTATAGTGGGATACCAGTTTTTACATAATGCAACTGTCAGGTGTACGCCTACACCCCGTGCTTAGGTCGTGGCCATTTCTTTGAATGATGCCAAGGATATCCGGGACATGGTCATTTAACCCCCAAGGGCCATACACCAAATAATACATATCAAACAGGTTATGTAAATACATCAATCACAATACGATTTAAATGACTACATACACCCGACCAAGCGGTACTTCTATAGTACCGTATCCCAAGCCCGTATAGGGAAAATAAGTTAAGAGTATTTACCTGAGCAGTGTATAAATCAAATACAGCAAGTGCACGTATCTTTTACTGGGCTCCTAATCTGGAACGAAGGTTTTTAATAACCTATTAGAATCCTAACGGGTCTTTAATTAAGCTTAGACTTAGACCGGTTAGTTTTCAAAAGGAAGACACGGTCCATAACGCATGATAAAGCGAAGACCGGTTTAGAATGTGATTTTGACCCGACAAGCTTGCATGCTTGTTTAACATGGGTAACTTAAACACATTCTGGATTTTGAGACAAAAACGATATGGTTTGACCCGTTTCGACTAATATATGCAAACTAGTTACATAAGCCGATCCGAACGCGAAAAGTGCGTAACGAGTAACCACAAGAGTCATATACAAGTTTCCTAAGTTAACATGCCTTGAATATGTTGTGACATCAGTAAGATATCTTCTATTATGCCCCATATGAATTTAAACTCAAATTATACCCCGAAAGGGCATTTTGGTCATTTAAAAGGTTATAAAAGAGTTTAAATATGATTCTGAGTTTCGGGTCTGATGGAATCAGTAAAAATACTTAATTTACTAAGTTATATCAGTAGGGTATAACCTATATGTGAAATTTATCACTTAAAACCAAACTATGCATCTTAAGGGCATTTTGGTAATTTCACTTAAGGTTCAAAGGTCAAATCTGGAAATCTGACTTCAAAACTTCTACTTACTGCTAAAGTATAGAAATTAACTTAAAACATCAGTAGGTATCAAGTCTTATATGTCTAATATGGTTTTAATACATACTATGCGTTTAAAACGCTTAAAATGGCGATTTTGAGCTATTTCCGGGTTCTTATAGGAAAGCTGATATTTTTACAATTCCAGAAGGCTTAAAATACTCTATCCATCATATTAGATCAGTAGAAAAAGGTTTGGTTCCAAAAGGTTTGGTAAAACTCATTTTATGGCTTAAAAGGGCAAAACCGACAACTACCGAATTAAGCTTAGAACTCTAGGTTACGATCAGCCTAAAAATAAATAAAAATCTCCAAAAAATCCCAAAATATTATTTTACATCAGTGGGTAAAAATTTTGGTATCCATAATTGGGTTTAGATAGGCTAGATGCTAATTACGCCATTTAATTACTAAAAAGCTTTCTAAATACGCTATTGAGCATAACTCTTAATCTAGACCTCAAACTGATGTCAAATTCTAGGTACAAGTTTATAAATCAGTACCAAAGGTTTCTACTCTTTTACATTTTCAAAATTCATGTTTTAAGGTCATAAGGGCATAATAGTCAACATTTAGGCGATTAACGGAAACATGCATATAAATTGGATAACTAATGAACCAAGTTGTATAATCACAGAGGGTTATACTTATAGGTAACTTGGTCCTAATAAGGCTCTAAGGCATTCCTAAATTATGCACAAACGGGTCAGAACTGAAAGTCAAAGCATAAGTCAAACTATGCGACTTTCGGTCCCGAACCGAGCCTAAACTGAAAATTGTCGAGTTGAACATGTTTAGACATGTTCTTACATTGATTACCAAGTTATATTAATGTCAAAACAGGTTGCATAGCTTCTACATTGCTAATTATGCATTTATTTGAAAATTAGCTTTCTGTTGACTTTTTTATAATCAAGTTTGACTCGACAATTGACCTAATTAGAGTGGGAATCAGAGGGTGACCTTTTAGGGGTTTAATGCCCACATAATTACCAACTCATAGGTACTTTCAATTTGAATTTTGACTGGAGCAATTAAGATTAATGACGAAGTCAAATCTTAATTACGACGGTTTGACTTTACGCTAATAAACTAAGCAAAACTGAATTAAAGGAGGTTAAGCATACTTACAAAAGTCCTAAGCACGACTAATGAACACTAAGGATGAGCCTTGAGCTCCAGGAACCTCCAAGAGAAGAGTTGTGAAGTTCCAAATGAATGAGCAAATGAAAACCCAACTCAAGGCCTTTATATAGGCTTCTTTGATCATCAAGATCATGCCAAACAAGGTCTAGGGATGTTATGGGATCATTCCAAGTGTCCCTACACCCTTTAAAACCATCAAACAAGCTCCAGGTATGAAAAACCACGTTTCTAAGTCGGTTAAACCGGCTGTACAGACACCTGTGATGTTTTTCTGCATCTGGCATGCTGAGGCGGCCCGCTTCAGGTTTCATAAGGATCTTACGCGGGCCGCGTGGCCCCTCTGATCCGGTTACAAAGTTTCAAAAATTGCAATTTTGGTCCCTGGTCCTTCCAAACTTGATTTTAAGGTGGTTTCTTGCACTATAAACCCCCAAACTTGACTTTTAAGGACCCCAAGTCATATACCAACTTTGTTTAGTCCCCGGTTACTCATATGATCACCGAAAAGTCCTAAATTTCGATATTGACGCTTTTAATCCCTCGTATACGAATATTGTCATAACTTTCTCATACTTTATCGAAACCTTGTGAAATTTTTATCACTCATTCTAGTGAGTATAATTTATCATTACAAAGCTTCGGGTCTGCTAAAAGATCACTCAGGGGTATACTTTAAACATGTTGACACATTTAGCCCCTGTAGTTTGTAATTCCTCACTTTCTTTCACAATTAGCTTCGTATGATCCATGATTTATTCGTTTAAGGATATAAACATCATATAGGGTTATTAAAAGACATATTTATCCGTTGTTGACATTTTGAACCCTTATATTCACATACTTTCCTTGTTTGTCAACTTTAGTCCTTCATACGCAATCTTTCACACGTTTAAAGCTTATGACACGTGTCAATACCTTATTGGTCATGAATTTTCAAGGTGTTACACCTTGTTACCTTTTAAGCTAGCTGGCTTTGATATAGTGATATACATGGATTGGTTATCCCATAACCAAGCCCAGATTGTGTGCAACAAGAAGCAAGTGGTGATCAAGACTCCATCTGGTGAGCCACTCACCATTCAGGGAGATACTCAACATGGATTGTCTTAGCAAGTGGCTATGCTCAAAGCATCCAGATGTTTGAAGAAAGGTTGTGTCATTTATATGGCACAAGTAACCATTGATGAGAAGAAGCCCAAGATTGAAGATATACCAGTCATCTCTGAATACACTGAAGTTTTCCCGGAAGAACTACCTTGTTTGCCACCAGATAGGCAAGTAGAATTCAGGATTGACATCATCCCTGGAGCAGTACCTGTTGCGAGAGCACCTTATAGGTTGGCACCAACAGAGATGAAGGAATTGAGAACGCGGTTAGATGATTTACTAGCCAAAGGATTCATTAGACCTAGTTCGTCTCCATGGGGAGCACCAATCTTGTTCGTCAAGAAGAAGGATGGTTCGATGCATTTATGCATCGATTACCGTGAGCTTAACAAGGTCACTATCAAGAATAGGTATCCTTTGCCCAGGATCAACGATCTGTTCGATCAGTTACAAGAAGCGAGCTACTTTTCCAAGATTGATCTAAGGTCAGGCTATCATCAGTTGAAGGTCAAGGATGAAGATGTACACAAAACTGCATTTAGGACTCGTTATGGTCATTACGAATTCCTAGTGATGCCTTTTGGGCTCACTAATGCACCTGCCGCATTCATGGATCTCATGAATCGCGTCTGCAAGCCTTACTTGGATAAATTTGTTATCGTTTTCATCGATGATATTCTCATCTACTCGAAGAGCCAAGCTGACCACGAGAAGCATCTCCATTGCATTCTGAAGCTGCTTCATCAAGAAAAGCTCTATGCCAAATTTTCTAAGTGTGAGTTCTGGCTTCGAGAAGTCCAATTTCTTGGACATGTTGTGAGTGAGCGTGGTATCCAAGTAGATCCTGCTAAAATCGAAGCTATTATGAATTGGCAAGAGCCGAAGACGCCTACGGAGATTCGCAGTTTCCTAGGATTAGCAGGATACTACCGGCGATTCATCGAAAACTTCTCAAGAATTGCAGCACCCCTGACCTTACTCACTCGCAAGAATAGCAAGTTTGATTGGGGGCCTAAGCAGCAAGAATCTTTTGATATTCTAAAGCAGAAGTTGAGCAACGCTCCAGTGCTGACGTTACCTGAAGGAGTTGATGAGTTTGTAGTTTATTGTGATGCATCACACACCGGGATGGGATGTGTGCTTATGCAAAAAGGCAAGGTCAATGCCTATGCTTCACGACAATTAAAGGTGCATGAGAAGAACTACACCACCCATGACTTGGAGCTGGGTGCCGTTGTATTCGCACTAAAACTATGGAGGCATTACCTGTATGGAACTAAGTGTGTGATCTATTCTGATCACAAAAGCCTTCAACACTTGTTCAATTAAAAGGATCTGAACATGAGGCAACGACGTTGGATGGAGATTTTAAACGATTATGACTGTGAAATAAGGTACCATCCAGGCAAGGCCAATGTAGTCGCAGATGCCTTAAGTAGAAAAGAAAGAGTGAAGCCAATAAGAATCAATGCTAAGAGCATTGAAATCAAGAATTGCTTGAATGAAAGGTTGTTAGCTGCACAGAAGGAAGTTGTTTTTGAAGCTAACTATCCTAATGAGAAGCTAGGAGTAACTGAAGAACAGCTATCCTATGGCAAGGACGGAATCCTGAGATTAAATGGGAGAATATGGGTTCCTGTTTATGGAGGACTTCGGGATGTCATCCTTCAGGAAGCCCACAGTTCCAAATATTCCGTTCATCCTGGAGTTGATTAGATGTACCAGGATTTAAAGGCAAACTATTGGTGGATAGGCTTGAAGAAGTCTATAGCTGCCTATGTAGCTAAATGCTTGACGTGTGCTCAAGTCAAGGCTGAACACCAGAAGCCGTCAGGTTTGCTACAACAGCCTGAAATTCCCACTTGGAAATGGGAAATGGTGACGATGGATTTCATCACCAAACTGCCAAAGACGAGAAAAGGAAATGATACTATATGGGTGATAGTAGATAGACTGACTAAGTCAGCACATTTCCTACCCATTAAGGAAACTTACAGTTCTGACATGTGTAACACCTCGAAAATTTGTGTCCAATAGATAAACGACACGTGTCACATACGACAAAAGCATTATCAACCCGGATTTAGTTAAAGATGTATGGCAGGATTTTTAAACACGTCGACATGTTAATTTATACCTCTGAACGACTTTATTATAAATCCCGAGACCTTAACATGATTAACAAACATCTATTATACCTTTAATCCGGTGATTACTAATAATAATGGAGGTCCAAGTTTACTAGTATGGATCCTATGAAATAATGCTCAATAAATCTTTTGTGTATACTTTTCCATCATAAGGCAAACCAATGATACATTGAGATAAGTAGACATAACTGGTCAAGCATGGGTAAAAAGGCCTCATACTGACATTTTCCAGGCACAAAATCATGCATTGCAAGTTGTCCATTCAAAGCATGAAAGGTTATTGTAACACCCCGTGTTTTCGAATGTCAAAGTCAGAGTCAAAGTCCAAGTCAACATTGACTTCTTTGACTGTTAATGTTTCTTTTCGCTTTTTGTATTATGTGGAGTAAGTGTTGTCTAAATAAAATGATCGAATGTTTAATCAATGCGACAGATTTACGAATGTGAATAGTAGGAAGTAACAATGCGGTAAAGTTAATCAATCGATAATCAAGTTAATCAAATCAATCATCGAACTCGGACCTCGAATTATGCGAATTTTGGTATTGCTATACGTGTGTGTGCGCCTTATGTGTTACTTGTGCATGTTTACTTTATGTTTTGTGTGGTATTCAATCGAATCAGTCGAAACTCGAATCGAAACTCGAAAAGCAATCAAACTCAATCGAAACCGACATCGAAACGCGAATTACAGATGATTGTATGTTAGATATAGTAATTGGGACTGAAAGTAGTTTGACTAGGAACTCTATCGTATTCGTATCATCGTCCATCAAAATCGAAATATCAAAAATCATCGCGAAACACTCCAGAAGGTGTTCCTGATCGAACAGGAATCACCGATCGAACAGGCTAGCCGATCGAACATGCTGTTCGATCGAGCAGCCCATTCGATCGGAGGTCCTGGCCGATCGGTTGACACTTTCCTCTTTTGGAGCCTATAAATAGCCCTGTCATTGTCACTCTTTCTACTTTTGGAAAGCTCTGACCGAACCAGCCCTTATTCTTCACCTTTTCTCAGATTTCTCTCAACTCCGGTAAGTTTTCACTCTCATTCTTGTACGTTTTTTATCATTACACGATTCTACACCTTTCTATCTTTCAAAACTTGATTTCTAACCGTGAAATCACCAAGATCTAAGTGTTCTTGGATGATGTCATCATGGTGTTCTTGAAGAACACCATACTTTGGCCTCATTCAACCATGAATAGCTTATATCTAACCAATTTCCACATAAACAAACTAAAATCTATCATAGATCTAGACATTTCACTGATTTCGGGTTAACCGTTAAACTACCGTTCCGAACAATTCACCGGCCGGACTTGGGTGATTCCTGTCCGAACCAGTGAAGCAAGTAAGAACCCACGTTCTATGGTTTAACTCGCCGTCAAAATACCTTGGAATCATAACAAATAATTAACCAGCCAAGTGTTAGACGATAGGCCGACCAGGTCAGAATTTGCTGGCCGAACGGCTAGGCTGTTCGAACGAACAGCCCAGCCGATCGAACATGCCAGCCGATCGACCGGGCCAGCCGATTGGCTAGCACATGGTTCCACACTTTTCAAACTCCATGAAGTATGATATTGACGAAGTGATGTTCGATCGAATATGCTACTCGATTGGTAAACATTACTCTTCGGATCATGAGATACTATGCTTCAGCACTTAATCGATTTTTGCAACTCGTTCGTAGTATGGAGTGCCAGCCGATCGAACAGGCTGTTCGATCGAGTGACATCCTGCTGAGAACTACTTCTGAAGTTCCTAACCGATCGGTTAAGCCGGCCGATCGAACAGGCCGTTCAATCGATCGACCTAAAAGGTAAGAACACTTCAGTGTTCTCAAATACTACAATGAAAACTTCAAAAGTTCAAACCATCATACACAAACACATCAGAGGAAGAAACAACCCACTCGAATGGCCCAGCCGATCGAGCCTACCGGCCGATCGAACAGGACTGTTAACCGAACGAACAGCCCGTTCGATCGAACCTGCTGTTCGATCGACCAGGCTATTCGATCCATTCACACTTGTTTACATTTCCGCATTACTCATCGTTATACTATCGAACTATTCAGGCTAACCCTACTCTCAGCGCTCCCTTCAATCCATAATCAATCACTGTGAGTATACTCGACCCCTTTTTGCTTTAGCACTTTTGGGTGTTACATACGTTACTTATCAAAATCACAATCGAACACACTATTCAAACTATTTGAACGCTAACCGATTGCATGTATTACGTGACTAAATGAATGCTTGTTGTTATGTTTACACGTGGAATGCTGTCTACCTGCCTTAGCAACGTAGTACTATAGTTTGGACTCAGCACCCGTTCACACGAGGGTTGTTAAGGACAATTACTTGCACGGATTACGGTGGTAATCATGTATTGCGAACTGTCTCGGACAGTCAACCCGCAGTCGTTGGTATCGATAGGTCCATGTCGATAATTAACATGCATCATTTCCCTCTGTGTACGTGCTGGTTATGCGTAAACTATTCGAACTCTATGTGTTATTATCAAACTTGTATGCTCACCTTTACATTTTATGTATTGACATTATTTTAACGTATGTGACAGGTGTTTAGGATATTTGCTTGCTAGGGAAGTGAAGCTAGAATAAAGCTTTAGAGGCCCCCAACAAATAGTTGTCTGACAGGAACAAGCAACTAGGGCATAGTTGTCTGTAGATCTTGTCAGGCTTGGTCTTAGAAGCATTGAACAATATTTACTTATGTTAAATCTGAGTTGTCGGAACAGAATTACTTGTTTGGATGTTATCTGTAATAATGTATTTGTTTATTCGGGATACGGTATGGGACGTATCTATAACTGGATATTATGAATAGTTGTTGTGGAAACTTCTGAACAATCTGTTTCGCTCAGTGCCATGCCCTGATGATTCCGCCATCGGTTGGGGTGTGACAGTTATTTTTTTTTGCTTCTGGCAAGGGCTTACGGACCGTAAAGGTCCTGCCTTACGGTCCGTAATGTGCGAAAGGTTAAAACTTTTCCTCTGTCAAAGGCTTACGGACCGTAAAGGTCCTGCCTTACAGTCCGTAAGGAGCGCCCAGCGACAGCAACTTGGCTGTTGGCTGTTATAACAGTTTAACCGACCTTGTAAGATATTTTCAGCAACATGGGCGACCCCTAACCTTTCCTAGACACTAGGAAACACTTGTAAATGATATGGGAACAATGATAGACCTAGTTGTCATGATCTCAATGGTTTAAGAACACTATAAAAGGGCCATGAGTTGCTACATTGTGTTCATTCCTCATTCTGCATTCTTGGAGCTTCTCTGGAGCACAAGTGCCTTCTCTAAGCATCTCTGGACGTTCATTAGACTTCAGTAAGTATGCTTAACCTTTCTTAGTTTAGGTTTTGCTTAGTTTTAGCTTAAAAGTCAAACCGTCGTAATTAGCGTTTGACTTAACGATTAATCACTATTGGTCCAGAGATTAGTCGAATCGAAGGTAGTTATAAGTTGGTAATCATGAGGGCTTTAAACCCTTATGAGGGCACCCCCTGGTTCCCACTCTATCTAGATCAAATGTCAGGTCAAAGTTGTTTAGAAAAAGTCAACAGAAGCTTAATTTTTAAATTAACATGTAATTAGCAATGTAGAAGGCATGTAACATATTTTATCACTCGTATAACTTGATAATAAGTATAAGAACTGGTCTAAACTTGTTTAATCCGACCATTTTCCTATTTAGACCCGGTTCGGAACCGAAAGTCGCAAAACTTTGACTTTTGCTTTGACTTCAGTTCTGACCCGTTTTAGTAGAGTTTAGAAATGCCTTAGGACTTCCTTAGGACCAGGTTACATGATGGTATGACCCTCTGTGACTGGTTCGTTGTTTGACCGAGTCATTTGCACATTTCTGTTATATGCTTAAAAGTTGACCATAATGCCCTTTTGACCTTAAAACGAGAATTTTGGATATGTGAAAGAACAATAACCTTAGTTACTGATTTCTAAGCATGTCCCTAAAATTTCATGTCAATTCAAGGTCTAGAATAGGAGTATTGCTAAAAAGCGCAATTAAGAAAACTTTTGTTAATTAAACAGCGCACTTAGCATAAAGCCTATCTAAACCCAAATTTCGACACCAAACCTTTTACACACTGACGTAATATAATGTTTTGAGATTTTTAAAGATTTATAATTATTTTTAACCTGCTAATAACCTAAGGTTATGACCTTGATTCTGTAAATACCGAATATACCCTTTTCGGACATAAAACAAGTTCTACATAGCATTTTGACGCCAATCCAATTGCTACTGTTTTTATATAATAAATAAAGTATTTTGAACTATATAACCTGATCAGAAAACTCAGATTTCCTGTATAACCCGGAAATCGCTTAAGACGACTTTATACGCGTATTAAACGCATAGTTTGGGTTTAAAACCATTTTTGTCATAAAGACTTATTACCTACTGATGCGACTTTTTAAAATAAGTGGTTTTACTGATTTCTTCAGACCCGAACATCAGAAGTATAAATAATCTCTTTTATAATCTTTAAAATGGCCAAAATACCCCTACGGGGCGTATTATGGGATTAAACTCGTTATGGGCATGATGGAAGGTATCCTACTGATACCACAACATATTTAGAGCATATTAACTTAGGAAACCTGTATAAGACTCTTATGGTTACCCGTTACGCCTCTCGCGCCTTCGGTTCGGTTTATGTAACTAGTTTACATAAATTAGCTGAAACGGGTCAAACCTTATCGTTTTTATCTCGAAATCCAGAATGAGGTTGGATTACCCATATTATACAAGTCTTCAAACTTGTCGGGTCTAAATCACATTCTATCCCGGTCTTCGCTTAATCATGCGTTCGAACCATATCCTTCGTTAAAACTAACCGGTCTAAGCTTAGGCTTAATTAAAGACCCGTTAGGATTCTAATAGGTTATTATAAACCTTCGTTCCAGAATAGGAGACCCGGTAAAAGCTACTTGCAATTGCTGCTTGTGAAATATACTTTGCAAAGGTAAATACTTTTAACTTATTTCCCTATACGGGCTTGGGGTACGGTATATAAAATACCGCTTGGTCCAGCATTGAATCTTTAATCGAATAGAGGTTAAATTATTGATATGCTCAGTTTTGAAATGTTTTGTTTGCTTAAAGCCTTTGGGGGGTTAATGACCATGTCCTGGATATCCTTGGCATCATCTTACGAGATGGCCACGACTTGAGCACGGGGTGTAGGCGTACACCCGTCAGTGCATAAATGAATAAATAAATAATGTGGTGTGTCTATTGATCTTTAACCGGTCTACGGAACGGGCTACTGAACGCATAAGAAAACATGTAATTCGTTTACAAGTATTATATTAAAATAATTATCCCAAGTTATAAAAGTTTGTGCCACGTGCATTCAAATCAATTTTATTAAACCTTTTTCAAAAGTGTCGGTTGAATGTATTTAACAGTGTAAACTGACGTATTTTACTAAAAAGGTTAAGTGCAGGTACTATACGAACTAGGCTGGCTTTCTCCTAGCGTCCACAATAAGTCTCGCAAGCTTGGATGTCAACTGTTGAGCAATATTTCCTATTTATTTTTGATCCCCCTGTGGATTATTTTCAACTGTTTGTGATACATGATATTACAATAACATTCGGTTGAAATATATCTATTTTTGCTTCCGCTGTGCATTTAAATATTGTGTTGTTTGACTGTAATGTTACCAACTACGTCACGATAGTCCCCCACCGGGCCCACCGGTGAAACATGTGGAAATCGGGGTGTGACAACATGTTAGCCCAATTGTATGTTGATAAGATTGTATCTCTGCATGGAGTACCAGTGGCTATCACCTCTGACCGAGATACCAGATACACGTCGCACTTGTGGAAAAGGTTCCAACAGTCTTTGGGCACGCGCTTAAATTTCAGTACGGCTTACCACCCTCAGACGGACGGACAGAGTGAGCGTACAATCCAAACTCTGGAAGACATGCTGCGTGCATGTGTAATTGACTTAGGTGGTAGTTGGGATAAGCATCTGCCATTGGTCGAGTTCTCCTATAATAATAGCTACCATACCAGCAGACTGCGCCTTTTGAGGCATTATATGGTAAAAAATGCAGAACGCCTATTTGTTGGGCAGAAGTAGGAGAAGCTCAGTTATCAGGTCCTGAGCTAGTCTTTGAAACAACGGACAAAATTATCCAAATTCGCGACCGCCTGAAAGCTACCAGGGATAGGCAGAAAAGCTATGCTGATAAAAGGCGAAAACCTCTCAAGTTCGAGGTTGGTGATAAAGTTTTGCTTAAAGTATCGCCTTGGAAAGGGGTAATGCGATTTGGCAAGACAGGTAAGTTAAGCCCAAGATATATAGGACCATTCGAGATCATCGAATGTGTAAGAACAGTGGCTTATAAGTTAAACTTACCTGAAGAGCTCAGTGGTATTCACAATGTATTCCACGTCTGCAATCTGAAGAAATGTCTAGCTGATGAATCGCTAGTCATACCACACACAGATGTGCACATAGATGAGAGCTTAAAATTTGTGGAAAAATCTTTGTCTATTGAGGATCGACAGGTAAAGAAGCTTCGAAGAAAGCTCGTGCCTATTGTCAAGGTAAAATGGGATGCCCGTAGAGGTCCCGAATATACGTGGGAGTTAGAGTCCACAATGAAAGAAAAATACCCTCAATTATTTTCGTAAATCTCGAGGTCGAGATTTCTTTTAAGGGGGTGAGGATGTAACACCTCGTAAAATCATATCTAATAAAATAAAGACACGTGTCATGTAGGACAAACGTGTCAGGAACCCGGATCAAATGAAAGATGTATGGTAGGATTTAAAAGGGCGACATGTTATTAGAAT
Source organism: Helianthus annuus (assembly GCF_002127325.2). Classification (NCBI taxonomy): domain Eukaryota; kingdom Viridiplantae; phylum Streptophyta; class Magnoliopsida; order Asterales; family Asteraceae; genus Helianthus; species Helianthus annuus. The sequence continues at coordinate 180,282,274 of NC_035443.2, read as the reverse complement.
ACCTCTGAGCGACCCAAGTTATAAATCCCAAGATCCTTAAATCATTATGATAAACATCTGATATATTAGCCGGTTGTTTCTAATTAAATAAAAATTCCATTTTATATGGAAAATTGGATTTTTAATATTACTACAACATTCAGAAATTTGATTCTTGATTAGAAGAATGGAACTTGAATAAATCCATGCCCATTATGGATTTTTGTTGATCTTCCAACACTTTCAAACCTTCCACAAGAGCCAAAACATGTAAGAGCATGCAAAGCATGCAAAGGCTGAGCAAAGGGACCCTCAACTGAAAAGAAGTGCATGAGATTCGGACTTGTAAGAAGTGCATGGTCATTACTTGGAAGTTTACAAAATTTTGGATTCTGGTCATCGGTTACGGACCGTATGGCTTTGAGCTTACGGTCCGCAAGGATCAGTTACGGACTGCATCCGATTAGGCATACGGTCTGCAAGGGACATACCTGGGCGCATCAGACTAGGGTCGGTTACGGACCGTATCCGTATAGGCTTACGGTCCGCAAGGGGTGGATACGGACCGCAAGGCATTTTGCTTACGGTCCGTAAGCCTGTCGCTGGCAGCAGATTTTGGACAGCTGCCTGTTTAGCCAGTTCCACCGCCTTACTTAGGTGGTATTCGAATTCAGGGACTTGTAACTGGTATTACAGCAACATAGGGACACCTGGGATGATCTTGCAACATATGTAGACTATTTTGGCATGATCTTGTGGCACTTTGTGCACTATATAAGAACTTCATGTTGCAACTTTGGGACTTGCTCATTTGCAATTCATTCAAGCATCTCTGGAGCTTCTCTGGACAACAATCAAGTTTCTCTTAAGTCCCTAATCATACTTAGGACCATTGTAAGTGTACCTAATCCTCTTTAATTTAGTTTAGCTTAGTTAATTAGCTAAAAGTCAAACCATCGTAATTAAGGTTTGACTTCGAGATTAAGCAATAATTATCCAGTCAAATCTCGAATTAAAAATACCTATAAGTAGGTAATTATGTGGGTAACAAACCCTTAAAAGGGTATTCTCAGATTCCCATTCTAACTATGTCAATTGTCGGGTCAAAGCTTACTTTAAAAAGTCAATAGAATGCTTATTTTCAAACTAATACATAATTAGCAATGTAGGATCCATGTAACCTGTTTTATCATTTATATAACTTGGTAACTAATATAAGAACATGTCTAAACATGTTCAACTTGACAATTTTCAGTTTGGGCTCGGTTTGGAACCAAAAGTCACATAGTTTGACGTACGTTTTGACTTTCAGTTCTGACCTGTTTAAGCCAAGTTTAGGATTGCCTTAGAGCCTCTTTTGGACCTATTTACATGTTAGTATAACCCTCAATGGTTATACAACCTGGTTCATTAGATATCCGATTCATATGCATGTTTCCGTTAATCACCTAAATGTTGACTAATATGCCCTTTCCACCTTAAAATGTGATTTTTGGAAAAGTAAAAGAGTAGACACCTTGGGTACTGATTTATAAACTTATACCTAAAATTTGATATCAATTTGAGGTCTAGAATTAGAGTTATGCTCATTAGCGTAATTAGAAGCCTTTTTAGTAATTAAATGGCGTAATTAGCAAATAGCCTATCTAAACCCAAATTTTTATACAAAACTTTTCACCTACTGATATAAATAATATTTTTGGATTTTTAGAAATTTTTATTTATTTTTAGGCTGAGCATAACTTAGAGTTCTTAGCTTATTCGGTTAATGCCGGTTTTGCCCTTTTAGGCTATAAAATTAGTTTTATAAATCCTATTAACCCCAAACCTTTTTCTACTGATTCAATATGTTAAATAAATTATTTTGAGCCTTCTGAAATACTAAAAATATCAGCTTTTTATATAAAACCCGGAAATGGCTCCAAATCGCTTTTTAAGCGTTTTTAACGGCATAGTATGTATCAAAACTAGTTTATATATATAAGGCTTGATACCTACTGATTTATTCAGTAAAATTTTATATTATAACAGTAGACAAAAGTTTTTAAACTCAGATTTCCAGTTTTGACCTTTTAGGCTTATGTGAAATTACCAAAATGCCCCTATGGTGCATAATATGGTTATAATTAATAAATTTCATATATATATGATACCCTACTGTTATAACTTATTAAATTAAGTATATTTACTAAATAAATCAGACCTGTAACTCAGGTTACTTATCAAACTCTTTTATACCCTTTAAAATGACCAAAATGCCCTTACGGGGCATAGTGTGGGTCTAAAATCGTTTTTGGCATAATAGAAGACATCTTACTGATGTCCCAACATATTTAAGGCATATTAACTTAGGAAACTTGTATATGACTCTTATGGTTACTCGTTACGCATTTTTCGCGTTCGGATCGGCTGATGTAACTAGTTTACACGTATTAGCCGAAACGAGTCAAACCATATCATTTTTATCTCAAAATCCAGAATGTGATTAAGTTACCCATATTAAACAAGCATACAAGCTTGTCGGGTCAAAACCACATTCTAGCACAGTCTTCGCATAATCACGCGTTTAAACCGTATTCTTCTTTTAAAAACTAACCGGTCTAAGCTTAGGCTAAATTAAAGACCCGTTAGGATGCTAATAGGTTATTATAAACCTTCGTTCCAGAATAGGAGATCCAGTAAAAGCTATTTACACTTGCTTATTGTGACTATACTTGCTCAGGTAAATACTTTTAACTTATTTTCCCTATACGGGCTTGGGGTACGGTATATAAAATACCGCTTGGTCAGGCATTGAATCCTTAATAAAATGTAGATTAAATCATTGAAATGACCCGTTAAAAATTTTTTTGTTTGCTTAAAGCCTTTGGGGGGTTAATGACCATGTCCCGGATATCCTTGGCATCATTTTGCGAAATGGCCACGACCTAAGCATGCGGGTGTAGGCGTACACCCGATGTGCATAAATAAATATTAAGGTATAACCGCCGGTTTCTGGTTAAACCGCTGCGGGATTATATCATGTGGTGTGTCTATTGATCTTTAACCCGGTGTAGACCCGGGCTACTAGACGCATAAGTAACATGTAAATCTTTTACAAGTTTATATTCAAATAATTATCCCAAGTTATAAAATCTTTTATGCCACGTGCATTCAAATCAATTTTTAAACTTTTCAAAATGAGTCAGTTAAATTGTATTTACCAGTGTAAACTGACGTATTTTCCCAAAAAGGTTAAGTGCAGGTACTACAAGTAATAGGCTGGCCTCTCCCTAGCATCGTTTAGAGTCCCGCAAGCTTGGATGCAAATTAAATCTGTTGAACAAGTTCCCTTTTTCTTTTCGATCCGCCTGTGGATCTATTTCAATTGTTGTGATACTTAATATTATAATATTTATTCGGTTGAAATAAATTTATCTTTTGCTTCCGCTGTGCATTTAAATAATTGTGTTGTTTGACTATGACGATATCAACTACGTCGCTATACCCCCATCGGGCCCACCGGTGACACGTGGAAATTAGGGGTGTGACAGAAAAGGACCGTTTGGATTTTGACCCCCATTTCCCTTTCTGCTGCTTCTTCTTGCCATGTTCTTCGTTTTCTCAAATGGGTCACCCACTTCAGGTTTGTTCGGGTCAAATACTTTGCTTTTGGGGTCAAATTTGTTTGGGGTTTTGGGGTTTTGGTGATTAACATGTTAAGCTTTGATTTTTTTGTGAATTTGATGTGGGGTGTTGGAATTTTTGCTAGGGTTTTGAAAAAAAAAGATCTTTTTTTTGCAGGGGGGAAAGAACAACAAGAACAGATCCACTTGATGGTTTTAATAAATACAGAGGAGGATGGAACATCAGTGAGAAACATTATTGGGCTGTAAGTATCTTTTTTTATGAATTTTGTTTGTGAATTATACATATATTAAAATCCCAACGTAATGAACACTGGTTAGGGCATTTCAGATATTTAACCCAACACACGTGGGAGTCTCCTCAGAATTAAACCCATAAATTATCTGCAAAGATATGTTAATCTGATGTTAAAAAAATTTAAAAAAATTGTGAGTGATGGAATTCGATTACTAGTGATGACCACCGCCACTAAAAAAAGCTTGTGAGTGATAGAATAGTGGATGATGATATGGCGGGACTTGATTGGATGTTTGTGAGTGATGGAATTTTTGCAAGTGATATCACCCCCACTCCCTTAAGTCCAATGTACATTCACAAATTAATTGAATTTGTCAAATTCATTGTTTTTTAATACAAAAAGTTAGTTCATGGTACCAAAAAATAAATTACAAAAACAAGTTTAAATGCACATTTCTTATGTACATTGCAAGCGGCAACGAGTTTTCACAACTTTTTGTTTTAATATGAGAAGACAATGCTCCAACTCTTATGTGCAATGAGGAGATTTAAAGATGAACTCAAGATAGATTTGAAGTTCAACAAAAACAAATAGATTCATTTTTACTAGACAATCTTAGAATTCAAAATCTTTTAGTAATTATTAATTTATAGTTTCGTTAGGAACAATAAATATACTTTGAGATTTCAAAAAAAGTATTGATTAGGTCCAATTTTATATTGGTCCCAAGTTAGAACTGGTCAGATTATTAATTTTATCAAGATTATTATTTTATCAAGTATTAATTTATAAAGGTTTAACTGGTGTTTGACTTTTTATCACAATGATAGGTACAACCTAACAAGTGTGCAACAGGGATAAATCATTCATTTTTTGTATAATATAGAGTTAAAATCGAAATAAAAAACTCCAAACAAACATGTGTTGAGTCATAACGCATATGTCCACGATCCAATGATGTTCCAATTTCAGTCAACATACTATGATTTAGCTTGTAACAAAGAGAACAAATGAAATGAAATGAAATGAAATAAAACGAGTTAATTACTGTTTTCGTCCCTGTAGTTTGTCAAAAATCAATATTTCAGTTCATTAGTTTAAAAAGTGCGATTTCAGTCCCTGTGGTTTCACTTTCGTAACCATTTCAGTCACTGTAGTTTCACTTTCGTAACCATTTCAATCCATTTATTCTGTTAGCACAGGGACTGAAATGGTTACGAAGGTGAAACCACAGGGACTGAAATCATAATTTTTAAACTAATGAACTGAAATAGTGATTTTTGACAAACCACATGAATGAAAATAGTAATCAACTCAAATAAAACAAGTGTGTTTGCTTACGAATAAAATTATTTATCTTATAACAAATGTTAGACAAATAACATGTATTTCAGACAAGATGCGTTAGTTGTATAACAAATAAGTGCGAATAAATTTATGCGTTATCTTTTGGTTACATGATCTAAAATTTGTTAACAAGTTTTCTAAAGAATTGATTATTAAGAACTTTAGCAAGGGGTTAGGTGTTAATTTTAGTGAGGAGGAGATTGAAACAATGAGTCTTTTGGGACATATATGGACCACCTAAACACTAGTCATTGATAATTCCTTGGATTGTTAAATAAGCTAAGAGAGAACATAGTTACGAACATAAGTTGCAAGATAATTAGTATAAAAACTCACTCTCCAAAAACTATCAGCTACTAAACTGATCGGACATGGGAGGGAGAGCTGACGGAAGATACCAGGGTATGTGGGATAACAATCTTGGAGGTTAAGTTACAACTTTCTTCATAGCAAATTTGCCATATGGATGTTCAGCAAAAAATCTGGAGGATTCCTTCGCGGACCGTGGTGAGATAACTAGAAGCTTTGTGGCTCCAAAAAAAGACAAGGCAGGGAGGCTCTTTGGGTTCATTGATTTCAAGTTAGTGGGTGACGCAAGAGAAATGGAAAGATCTATGAAGGGGAAAACTGTTATGGGTGCTAAGGTAATAACCAAAATTGCAAGATTCAATAGGGAAGCCCCTCCACTGCTCCCAAAAGTAAGAAATATGGATAAAAGAAATAACACTAATCCTCAGGTGGGTAGAGATCCGGAGGTTATTGCAGGTAAATCCTTTGCAGATTCTCTGGGAATAGGTTTAGGAAATAAGGAGGAGATGAAGATTATTATTCCTAATAATATCAGACCGATTGGGTCAATCTTGGGTTGCGCTCTGATCGGTCGGATGACAGATTTCACTACTCTCCGAACATTTCACATCTTAGCTAAGGAAGCCGAGTTGTATGGATGAAAGATAGCTTATATTGGCGGTCTCTCCATCCTACTACAATTCGATGGTACTATATTCTCCAGAGCCTTCCTAGAGAATAAAGATCTATGGAGGGATTGGTTTTCGTTTCTTGATACATGGACGGGTCAATCTTTGCCTTTCGAACGTATTGCTTGGATACGCGTTTACGGGGTCCCCCCTCACCTATGGGACTGACAGGTGTTAGACTTCATCGGATAAAAATTTGGAAAAGTGGTATTGCCGTCCCAGATTACGTGCAATGATGGTAACTAGACATATGAGTGCCTGGGTGTGATTCGGGAAGATGGTTTAAAGATTAATAAAGAGATAACGATTTGCTGGAAAGGAAAATCCTTCCGGTGTTGGGTTACAGAAGAATCGGGAGAATGGGTGCCGGACTGTGTGGAAGGGTGGGATTTGCCGGATGATGTTCCTTCGACGTCGGCAGGTGTACCAGATTCCGGTAACGCAGTGGATGAGGAAGTTGAACCGGCCAGGGAAACATCTCATGGGGAAGAGGAGAAGACGGATGGGGGGCGGGAACCATGCAAATTCAATTAGACGCGGAAACCGAGGAGCCAAACAATTTGCATGGAAATAGGGGGCCTACCAAAATGGTGGCACCTATTTATGAATCCATTAATATTTCTTTTCAGGCAGTTGAAGTGGATCAATTCAATACTACAAGAGATTTGGGAAATACCACCCTCCGACCCAAAAGTAAAAGAAGGCCTGTGGCTATCAGGGGGAGTCCGTCGGCCCATGATTCCTTATCATTCTCTCCTCCGTCGTCCAGGCCCAGACCACATAAAAGGGCCAGATCTGATGACCCTTTTGACCTGGATCATCTCCTTGATCTTAATCTTCCCTCCAATCCTAACCCCATTGATAATAACTCGTTGGCGATGAATTCTGATCAGGATCGAAGTGATGAACAGGTGGAAAGTAATATCCAGAACGGAGAGAATGGAGAGACGGTATGGTGCGGTAATGATCTCGAGGGTACTGAGATTGTTGGCGAAGCAGAAGCAACTAAATCACTTTCGACAAAATTGGGTATCAATCTGGAAGAGCATGATCAGTTACTCCAAAAGGCCATCCGGGAAGAGGGGGAGATCATTGAAAATCAATGAATTTCCTCTCAATAAATTGTAGGGGTATTAGGGATCCAAATAAAATCGCTTGGATCAGAGAAATAAAGAACCGCTACGGAATCGGCTTCATTAGTATCCAGGAAACGATGTTGGTAGACAGTGATGGTATTCCGACTCATCAGATTTGGGGTAATAGTAATTTTGATTCATCTGCAGTTGATGCGGTTGGGCGTTCGGGAGGAATATGTTGTTTATGGGACAAAGACAGGTTTAATAGATCCTCTATCTCCTTTACATCAAACTACATCATGGTGTCAGGAGCTTGGCGTGGAGTAGATGAGGTGGTTAATGTAGTGAATGTTTATGGTCCGCAAGACAGAGGTGATAAAAAGATGCTTTGGGATCATTTGGTTAAACTGAAGAATGGATCCTCTGGAATTTGGATTTTTATGGGGGACTTCAACGCCATTCGTGCTTCACATGAGAGATCGTCTTACCCTCCGTATGATCAATCTATGGCCGATTTTAACACTTTTATTTCCGATGCGGGTCTCAACGAATTAAATATGGGTGGTTCTTCTTTCACATGGCTAAAAGACGATGCCTCTGTTGCAAGCAGGATTGATCGTTTTTTTGTATGTGATAAATTTATCGAATTTTGGCCACTTGCTAAATCCACTGCTTTAGAAAGGAGATGGTCCGATCACCGGCCTATTACATTGATTAGCAACAACATTAACTATGGTCCGGCCCCCTTTCGACTCTTTAATTCATGGATTACTCATCATGGACTGTTACCTATTGTAAAGCGGGCCTGGTTAGGAAAGCCCATTAAGGGCAAAGCTGACTATATATTGGGGCAGAAGCTAAAAGCCCTTAAGGAAGCTCTTAAAACTTGGTGTAGGGATCAAATAAGGGCTATGGATGATGAAGAAACAAAACTAGAGAGTGTTTTATCCACCCTTGATTCAAAGGTGGAGTAGGTAGGCCTAAACGAGGAGGAATTAATGTATAGGTTGGAGGCAAAAAAGAGAAGGTTCGAATTGGCGGAAAAGAAAAGGCAAGATTTAAAACAAAAATCCCGTATCAAATGGCTCAGCGATGGTGATGAAAATACAAGTTTTTTTCACGGAGTTATTAACTCCAATCTTATCAGAAATAGAATTCAGGGGTTCCTGGTTAATGATGTTTGGATAACGGAGCCAGAAGATGTTAAGTTACATGTCCTATCCTTCTTTGCTAACAAGTTCTCTGAACCGGCAAGATCTAGACCTGAAGTGACTTTCGAACTAAGGTATAAACTTTCTGATGTGGATTCTGTCATGCTTGATGCCCCATTTTCATGTAGTGAAATTAAAGACGCTGTATGGGCTTGCGCGGGTAACAAAGCTGTAACACCCTGCTTTTTCATACTTTCCATAATTAGAAAGCTCGCCTTGTAATGCTATTTTTGGAAATCTTGTATTATTGTAGTCGTCTTTTCGTTGTAAAATCCAAGACTTGGATCATAAATAAAATTCGTATTTCTTTAAATTCACCATCTACGTATTCATACATGTTCATACGTTCGAAGTCATTGTACATCGAATCCTTATTTGTAATTCATACTTATACGATACTTATTCACGATGCATGTCCATGCTTGTCCTTAAATTGTTGATACCTAAAAACCCCTAATAATATGCTTATTTGTACAACGGTTAATCATCTAATATGTGACATATACTTGTCACTTACAAACATGTTACATATTTGTACATTACACTTTTTACCTAGTTAAATCATGTTTTATTTCATATTTCACCTTGTTACAAGTTAGGGGAAACATTGTTGCATACTATTACACAACTTAATTAACAAAATTACTCATTATAATGTTTTAAAAAATAAAAAAAATAAAGAAATATGGCAGCCCCAATTCAGCAAAATTCAGCCCCATATGGTTGGGTTTTGTGGGCTAGTTTCAAGGTGTAACCCCTTTAAAACACTTCCAAAGCCCAACCCATTGAAACCCTAATCCTTCCCCCTATAAATACCACTTATAACCAGCCTCCCTACCACTTTTGCAACACTAAAAACTCTCAAAACATCCTCCAAACCGTAGCTGAAAGCAAGGGTTCGAGCAGATTGACACCCCTTCACGAAAATGAGCATAACTCACTCAATTCTTATCCGATTCACTCGATTCTTTTTCCTACTACTTTGTATTGACCTTATCTACGTTTCCATGGGTTTTTCACAGTAAATAAGTCCTTGGAATGTCCCCAAATAGGCTCCAAAGTGGGCTGTTCGTTTCTGTTTTTATCTAAACTTTGTTAAACTCATCCAACTGGTGTCTAGCACATCTCACACCTATGTCCTAATGCTTACAACCTCACTTATGGTTGGTTAAGCTTAAAAACAAGGTTGAGACACTATAAATCAGAGGTTAAAACCTCAAATACTTTCTGTTTTGTTAGGGTATTTAACCCACAAATCATGTCAAGCTTAGATCTTGATGAATGAGTGATTATGGAACAACTTGGGTTTTCCTACATACAATCCTCACATGATTTGGTGATTTCTCTATAGTTAGGTTGTTTATGTTATTGTGCAAAACCTAGTTCGTGACCCTCCTTGGTTGTTTTTACATCAAGTGAAGTGGTGAACATTCAAGGGGTTCCTAAATGGAAGCATGTTCTTCCTACCCCATACATGACATCTATGATAACACGAGGTGCCTAAATGAAGATCCTAATCTTCTACCTCCTACTTGAATTATTGGACTAAATAATATGTAGTACTTAACCTAGATATATATATACACTCATTCGAACCTTTGATGTTGAACTTATGTTTATATTTTAAAGTAGTAGAACATCACCTAAGACCTAAACCTTGTTGTGATTCTTATGGGTGTTCAACTCATGAAAACATTATCATAACCCTTGTGGTTACCAAGTGTCATACAAGTGTTAAGTGTTGAAGATGATTATTTTCACATGCTATTCTCATATCTTACTTTTATGTTGTTTTAAATACCGAATCTCGACTCTAAGCATACTTGAACTTTAACCCTACACATTCAATCTTCTAACCTCATCAACTCGTCAATAATTGGATAATTGGAAAGCATATGCAAACTTTGTGAGTATACTCGTATTCCCCTTTTTACTTTTACCACTTTTGGGGTGTAACATGTTTATCTATCAACAAACTTACACATGAACATTTTGCTTAAACACATGAACATTCCTATAACATGCTTGTATACGTGATGGCTTGATGCTTTAAACTTGGATTAATCTTATGTGTCGAATTTATCATTAACTTCGTACGAGCCAAACCGTGACATATGTAGCGCTATAGTATTAACGACCCGCCTCTTTATCTTCGGTAATGTCATGAGCATATTGCGTTTCCTTGGTTTGATATGTTAGACACATACCATATTTAAATGTTCATCTTGAATCACATGCTTGCTATGAGGAATTGTTTAAAACTTATCTCTTGCTATGTATGTATCAAACTTGTATACTCGCCTTTGCTTTTGCATTGAATTGTATTTTTAAACATGTTACAGGTTGATGATGACGATGCTATGAAAAGAAGTAGCGTTGATGCTTAGATACACATATAGATGTTTAGGTTTAATATGTTGTATCAATTTTGCTTATGTTGTTATGTATTACTTTTGGAACTTGTTGTCATTTGAGTTTATGTAATGTTGACTATTTGAAGTTATGAAATGAAATTGGGATTATTTAAATATTGTCACAAATAGCGTTATGATGTCTCTAGGAATCTTCACACTTCGTCTCATCCCGATGTTTCCGCCATTGGTTGGGGTGTGACAAAAGCCCCCGGACCAGATGGACTCACATTCAACTTTATACGTAAATTTTGGGACATCATCGGCCAAGACTTTGTTTTATTCATCAAGAATTTTGAAAGGAGTGGTACCATAACTAAAGGTTGTAACCCTTCTTTCCTAGCTCTCATTCCAAAAAAAAGCTCATTTGGTGTCCTTAGATGACTACCGGCCGATCAGTCTTATGGGGTGCATGCCGAAGGTCATTGGTAAACTTCTTGCATCAAGAATTCAAAAGGTGATTCACAAAATTGTTGGGGTTGAACAAACGGCCTACGTGACAGGAAGGAATGTTTTCGACGGGCATATTATGATCAATGCTATCCATTCATGGATTAAAAAATCGGGCTCCAAAATGATCTTGTTTAAAGTGGACTTTGCTAAGGCCTTCGACTCGATAAATTGGTCATATCTAGATAAAGTCATGGAGAAAATGGGGTTTTCTAGTAAATGGAGGAAATGGGTGAGAGGTTATTTTAACTCGGCAAGAACTTCGGTTCTTGTAAACGGGGCACCCACGGAGGAATTTCATATGGAAAGAGGGGTACGACAAGGAGATCCCCTTTCTCCTTTCCTCTTCATAGTAGCTATGGAAGGGCTCTCAACACTTATCAATATTGTTGTTGAAAAAGGGGTCTTCAAAGGTGTCTCATTACCAAACAATGGTCCAATTATCTCTCACACTTTGTATGCGGATGATGCGGTGATATTGGGGGAATGGAGTATTGAAAACTTGTTGAATCTGAAACGTATACTCCGAATATTTTATTTGATGTCAGGTCTTCACATTAATTACAACAAAAGCCAGTTGGTTGGAGTTGGTGCGTCTGATTCGGAGGCATCAATTTACTCAAAGATGATGGGGTGTCAAAAAGAGTTCTTCCCAATTAAACACCTCGGCTTACCTCTAGGTGCGAATATGAAATATAGCAAGAATTGGGATCCGGTTGTGACTAAATTCAGGAACAAACTTAACAATTGGAGAGCAAAAAATCTTTCATTCGGAGGACGTTTAACTTTGGTCAAAGTCGTGCTCAGCAGCTTACCGCTTTATTTCTTCTCTATGTTCAAGGCACCGAGCAAGGTAATAAAAATTATGGACCGTATTAGGAGGAAATTCCTCTGGGGTGGCAACACAACAAACAATAAAATAAGTTGGATAAAATGGGATAAAGTGGTAAAACCTATCTGTAACACCCCGTGTTTTCCAAAAGTCAAAGTCAAAGTCAAGTGTTGACTGTGATTGGAATTAAAGATCAATAAAGATTAATTTTATTTTAGTTTCATTTTGATTTTCATATTATGTTGAGTAAGTGTTGTATAATTAAACTGATCGACCGATAATCGAACTGTGAATCAACGACCGACTGTGAATAGTAGGAAGTAGCAATGCGATAAAGTCAAACAATCAGCAACCAAGCTAAACTAATCAATAATCAAGTTCGAGGTGGGTATTTTAATGTTTCTATACGTGTGTGTGTGCCTTACATGTTACTTGTGCATGTTACTTTTATGTTAAAGTGTGTGGTGAATCAATCAAATCAATCAAGACTCGAAGGATAATCAAACTCAATCGAAACCGACTTTGGAAATAGGTTGTAAGGATGCTTGTATGTTAGATATAGTGGTTGGGACTAAAAGTAATTTGAATAGAAACTCTATCCTACTCTACTCCTCAACTATCGAAATCGAAATATCAAAAATCGTCGCGAAACACTCAAAACCAGACAAGCCGATCGAACAGGGCAACCTGATCGAACAGGCTAGCCGATCGAACAGGCTGTTCGATCGAGCAGCCACTCGATCAGGGATGCTGTTCGATCAGCTAACCCTTTCCTCTTTTGGAAGCCTATAAATAGGGCTGTCCTTGTCAAGCTTTCCACTTTTGGAAAAGCTCTGACCGACCAGCCTTCTATTCTCGCCATTTCTCAGATTTCTCTCAAACCTGTAAGTATTTCACTCCAATCTTTGTACGTTTTTGTTCATTAATCGATTCTCCATCTTTCTATCTTTCAAAATCTGAATTCCAACCGTGAAATCATCAAGATCTAGGTGTTCTTGGGTGATGTCATCATGGTGTTCTTCAAGAACACTAAGTTGTGGCATCATTCCACCATGAATAACGTAGATCTAACCGATTTCCACATAAATAACTTAAAATCTACCAAAGATCTTAACATTCCACGGTGGAAAAGGATTGAAAGACGGATTTTCATCTATCTTTCAACTCTTTTACACTCAAACCGGTGAAAACGAAGCTTGAACCGACCTACAAATCATTCTAAACAAACACATGGTTCAAGATTCGGGTTTCTACCACGAGATTTACCGATTACGGGTTAACGTTAGACTTAGGTCCTGAAACGACCACTGACCGGACTGGGTGATTCCAGCCGAGTTAGTGAGTCAAGTAGAGACTGAGGTTTTCATGGTTCAACTTGTACTCGAACTATCTTTAAATCACACCAAGTAACGGGAATAACCAAGTGTTAAGTGATAGGTTAACCAAGTCAAAAAGCTGGCCGAACGGCTAGGCTATTCGATCGAACAGCCCAGCCGAACGACTACACCAGCCGATCGATTAGGCTAACCGATCGACTAGCACCTGGGCCCACAAACTCACAAGTGAAGTATCGACGAGGTGATGTTCGATCGATCGAGCCACTCGATTGTAAACATTACTCATCGTGTCATGAGATACTTCACTTCAACACTTAACCTTTTCGAAACATTGGAATGTCACCCGATCGATCATGCCACCCGATCGAGTGACATCTTGCCAAGTCTACAATGCTAACCGATCGGTTGGGCTAACCGATCGAACAGATGTTCGATCGGCCAACTTGAAAGGTAATGCTGCAAAAACTTCAAAAGTACAAACCATCATACACAAACACATCCTTCACATCAAAGGAAGAAACAATCCGCTTGAAGGATCTAGCCGATCGAGCCAGTCGGCCGATCGAATGGATGTTCGAACGGATTTTAACCCAATCGAACAGCCCACTCGATCGAACAGCCGTCCGATCGAATGGTCTACTCGATCCAAGTACATTGTTTACTTTTTCCTCATTACTCATCGTTATGTTATCGAACTATTCAGGCTAACCTATTCTCAGTGCTCCCTTCAATCCACAAACAACCACTGTGAGTATACTCGATCCCTTTTTGCTTTCAGCACTTTTGGGTGTTACATACGTAATCTATCAAAATCACAAACAACACAACTATTTGAACGCTAACCTATTCGCATGTATTACTTGCCTAAATGATTGCTGTTTATTATGTTTACACGTGGAGTGCTATCTACCTGCTTTAGCAACGTAGTACTATAGTTTGGACTCAGCACCCGTTCACACGGGGGTTGCTAAGGACAATTACTTGCATGGATTACGGTGGTAATCATGTATTGCGAACTGTCTCGGACAGTCAACCCGAAGTCGTTGGTATCGATGGTCCCATGTTGATAATTCACATGCATCGTTTTCCCTTGTGTACGTGCTTGGTTATGCGTAAACTATTCAAACTCTATATGCTATATCAAACTTGTGTACTCACCTTTACATTTTATGTATTGACTTTTATTTTAACGTATGTGACAGGTGTTTAAGCTACTAGCTTGCTAGGGAAGCGAGGCAATAATAAGCTTCTAGGAGCCTGTGACCTTAGGACAGTGTCCATGAACCAGCTCCGGGGTTCTAGTTATCTGTAGATCTTGTACTGGCACCTGTAGTCAGTAAGATCTACAGTTAGCCGTCTTAGAGGTCATTAAACAATATTTAATTCTGTCTGTAATAATTAAGAATCTGAGTTGTCGGAACAGCTCCCATGTTGTTTAGTTGATTTCTATGATAACTTTATTATTTGGGACACGGTATGGGACGTGTTATATAACTGAATTGTATGATAGTTGTTGTGGAAACTTCTGAACAATCTGTTTCGCTCAGTGCCGCGCCCCGATGATTCCGCCATCGGTTGGGGTGTGACAGATTGGTATCAGAGCCATAACTATAGGGAATTAGGTTAGACACGGTCTAGTCCGGATCGCTGTCTTAGAGACCTAGACTATAGCTAAGAACCAAGAGACCAAGTTTATGTGCTTATTCGTGTTATCCATTCTATTCTATTATTGCATCCGAACTCCGAGCCAAATTCCGTAATTTGGACGGGATTAGGAGTGAAATCTGTGAATTCCTGCCTAAATTACTGATTTCGCCGATATTTATGTGTGATTTTCTATCAGCAAACGGGGGAAAATTATACCAAATTAGGGCTGAAACCCGCAATTTGATGCAAATTTTCCTCTGAATTTTTCTTAAAACAAGGAAGAAATTTGCTAAACTAGGGGTGAAACCCTAACCTTGGCAGTTGCTTCCAATTTTATTTCATCTCGCCAAGGCAATTGACGGACTCCAACGACCTGAACTCACGAGTATGACCTAGAATACGCGTGCGTGATGCCCAAGAATCGAGGCAGGAACACGTTCTCTAAAGTCGAAAGTGACGACAAGTCAACTGTGAATAGTTAAATTGCCATGGTTAGTCAAAGTCTAGTAGCCGCAGACAATCCATTTCCCGATTTTGAGTGTTACTTCGTTGATTTTATATGTTTTACCTGTTTACGTGTTTAAAATTTTCGTTGGTTACTCCATTTGTTATCAATCTGCGTGACCTTTGTTGTTATTCTACTACGATTCAATTCCCTGATGATGTGATATAGACGAAACCAACATGCTAATATGACGCTATACGATTAAGTTAGACAATACGATGTGATGCTACTCGACGTACTATACGAACGACACTTGAACTATAATGATCGGATCTTGAGGTAGTCAGAAAACTGCATGTGCTTATAGGAATAGTGTATTGAAATGTCTACCTCTGTGCTAAGAATACGTATGTGTCTAGGAAATCAAGTGCTCTACTTGTTTACTTGCTTATGTGCCTAGGTAATTATGTGCCTCTGTGATTATGTGGACTTTGTGTGATTATGTGTTTACGTGTGTTACGTGTTGTGAGATGCGACATGATTCTAAGCTTTAGTAATCTAAGAACGTGTGAGACTCGAATTCGTTGTGTTGAGCCTGCGACGATGTCTATTGCAGACCATGTCGTCATCATCAAGGACTCGCCAACATCTTACCCGTCAGGAAAAGAGAGATCGACGTCTCGCCAAGGTCATCTCCAGGTCTGTAGCAAAAGCCGTCAGTGAAGTGTACGAGAATGCAAGCAAGCCATCTGAGGAATCCCGAAACCTCACTGAATCCAGCAAAGCTCCGTTCAGTTTCAAGCAGTTTAAGGCGTGTGGACCAAAAGAGTTCACCGGTGAAGAAGGCCCTACTGGCTTATTTCATTGGTTTGACTCGGTGGAAGTTACCCTTCGTCAAAGCGGATGCCCAGATCATCTCAGAACTCTCAATGCTACCGGTGTCTTCCAGTCAAGGGCTTTGGACTGGTGGACAGCCGAAAGAAACAAGCGCGGGAACGACGCTGCCTACGAGCTGACGTGGGAGGAACTGAAGGCAATTATGCTGGATGAGTTCTGTCCTCCCCACGAACGCCAAAAGTTGGAGGATGAGTTCTGGACCATCAAGCAAAAGGAGGGCGACAACGCTGGTCTCACTGCCCGTTTCAAACAGCTGAGCATTATCTGTCCAGACCAGGTCAAGACTCCTGACATGACCATCAAGAAATACATCCGTGCTCTTCCGGATTGTGTTGCAGATTTTGTGTTCGCCGCCAAACCCGCATCGATTGAAGAAACCTACTTGCTCGCTGCCGAGATTAACGACAAGCGGGTTAAGGCTGGTGTTTGGGATAAGCCATCCAAGTCATTGCATCAAATCACTACCGCATCAACCGACAACCCTACTACTCAAGCCTCCAAGTCATCAAGAAGAAGAAAGAAGAACAAGAGTTGCGCTGCTGCAACCAATGCTGCTCCTCTTCAATCAGTACCGCCACAACAGCAACAACCACAGCGCACTGCGCCAGTGATCAATGCGCCGCCAGCTAAGCGTGCGTACACCGGCCCCCACCCACTCTGTGCTACATGTTCTTATCATCACCCGATGGGTGTGGCCTACCGTTTCTGTGCCCACTGCAATGTTTACGGGCATTTCACTGCGAGTTGCCGCTATGGTCCTCGTCAAGCGCAAGCTCAAGCCACTGTTAATCAAGCTCTACTCCCTGCTCCTCAAGCTCCTCAAGCTGCACAGGCCCCAGCAACCAATGTTCGGACCTGCTTTGCATGTGGTGACCCTAACCACTTTGCAAACCGATGCCCGAACAGGGTAGTGAAACAAGAAGCCCAACAGCCCCAGCAACAACAACAGCAGCCTCAACAGCAAGCAGCTCACGCCAGAACCTTCAACATCAACGCACGTCAGGCTCAAGCTGACAACAACGTGGTTAATGGTACGTTCCTCGTGAATGGTATATATGCATCATGTTTGTTTGATACTGGAGCCGATAACTGCTTTGTGTCATTTGAATTTGAGAAGCTTCTTAGACGTAAGCGCTCTTATCTTTCGTCGTCATTCGAAGTGGAAGTCGCTACCGGAAGAACCATTGCTGTCAATTCTGTGCTCCGTGATTGTACTCTTGAGCTCAACAATCATATATTCCCGATTAACCTTATTCCGATGCAGCTCGGAAGTTTCGATGTCATAGTAGGCATGGACTTTCTTCGCGAAAACCATGCTGAAGTTGTGTGCTTCGATAAAATGATTCGTTTTGTGCTAGCTAGTGGTGATATTCTATGTGTGTACGGTGAAACTACTGCGAAGGATCTCAAGCTCATGTCATGTCTTCAAGCTCGCAAATACCTCCGCAAGGACTATCGAGCCTTCTTGGCCAATATTGTAGTAGCGGAGGAGGAAAAGAAAAAGAAAGTTGAGGTCAAAGACGTCCCCGTTGTCCGAGAATTTCCTCAGGTATTCCCTGACGATCTTCCTGGATTACCTCCAAGTCGTGATATCGACTTTCGAATCGACCTTATTCCGGGAGCCAATCCCGTAGCCAAAGCTCCATATCGACTCGCTCCCTCTGAGATGCGAGAACTCTCAAACCAACTCCAAGAGTTACTTGAAAAAGGCTTTATTCGCCCGAGCACTTCTCCTTGGGGCGCGCCAGTCCTTTTCGTCAAAAAGAAGGACGGGTCGTTCCGGATGTGCATCGATTACCGGGAGTTGAACAAGCTAACCATCAAGAACCGATACCCCTTGCCCAGAATCGACGATTTGTTTGACCAGTTACAAGGTGCTCAGTGTTTCTCCAAGATTGATCTACGATCAGGCTATCATCAGTTGCGGATACAAGAGGACGACATACCCAAAACCGCTTTTCGAACCCGGTATGGCCATTACGAATTCGTTGTCATGCCTTTTGGTTTGACGAACGCACCCGCGGTCTTCATGGATCTGATGAATCGCGTGTGTAAGCCATTCCTAGACCGCTTCGTCATTGTGTTTATCGACGATGTCTTGATCTATTCCAGATCGAGGGCTGAACATGCGCAACACTTGCGCTTGGTTCTCGAGTTACTTCAGGGGAATCAACTCTACGCCAAGTTCTCCAAGTGTGAATTCTGGTTAGAGGAGGTTCAATTTCTGGGTCACATTGTGAATAGTCAGGGCATACACGTTGATCCTGCAAAGATTGAGGCAGTTAAAGGCTGGATTACGCCAAAGAATCCGTCAGAAGTTCGCTCTTTTCTCGGATTAGCTGGTTACTACCGGCGATTCATCGAGGGATTCTCAAAGATTGCTGTACCCCTTACCTCCCTTACTCATAAAGACAAGCCTTTTGTGTGGGGAACCGCGCAAGAGACTGCTTTCCAAACCCTCAAACACCTGCTGTGCCATGCATCGATTCTTACCCTGCCGGACGGAAGCGATGACTTCGTTGTCTACTGTGATGCTTCAAACCTTGGTCTTGGTTGTGTCCTCATGCAACGGGACAAGGTTATAGCTTACGCATCTCGACAGCTCAAAATCCACGAGAAGAACTATACAACCCATGACCTCGAGCTAGGCGCAGTTGTCTTTGCCCTAAAGATTTGGCGACACTACCTGTACGGTACAAAGTGTACGATCTTCACCGATCACAAGAGCCTACAACACATCTTTAACCAGAGAGAACTCAATATGCGTCAACGCCGATGGGTAGAACTTCTCAACGATTACGACTGTGAGATTCGTTATCACCCAGGCAAGGCGAATGTAGTTGCAGACGCCCTTAGCAGAAAGAATTATGTGATAGGTGTTCGAAACATTCAGGCCCAGTATAACCTCGAAGCTCTCATCCGTGAAGCACAACACGCTTGTTTCAACGAGCGTACGTTGAAGAGAGAAAGAATCTACCACGATGGAACTCAGCTCGTGAGCAAAGCCAATGGGATATTCTATTATCTGGACCGAATCTGGGTTCCGAGGAGGACAGATTTGCGAAAGATCATCATGAACGAAGCCCACAAATCCCGATACTCTATTCATCCCGGTGCAGACAAGATGTACCAGGACCTACGCTACAAGTACTGGTGGCCTGGGATGAAACGGGATATTGCTCTTTACGTTGGTAGCTGTTTAACTTGCGCAAGAGTCAAGGCTGAACATCAAAGACCTTCCGGCTTACTCGAACAACCGCCGATACCCGTATGGAAGTGGGAGAGCATAGCTATGGATTTCATAACTAAGCTTCCGACCACGCCATCAGGTCACGACAGCATTTGGGTTATAGTCGACCGTCTAACCAAATCAGCCCACTTTCTGCCAATACGAGAAGACTATAAGGTGGCCAAACTAGCCCAAATCTACACCGACGAGATCATTAAGAATCATGGTACGCCTCGAGACATCATTTCTGATCGCGATGCTCGGTTTACATCGAGATTGTGGGAAACTTTTCAAGCGGCTCTTGGTACGACGCTGAATTTGACTACCGCATTCCACCCGCAAACCGACGGGCAGACTGAAAGAACAATCCGTACTATTGAAGACATGCTCCGTGCGTGTGTTATCGACTTTGGTGGTAGTTGGAGCAAACACCTGCCCTTGGTCGAATTCTCGTACAATAATAGCTATCACTCCAGCATCGAAATGGCACCTTTCGAAGCCTTGTATGGTAGGAGATGTCGCTCGCCTATTGTATGGCACGAGGTCGGTCATTCGCAATTGACCGGGCCCGAGATTCTACAAGAAACGACTGACAAGATCCACCAGATCAGGGAAAACTTGGTAAAGGCCCGGGATAGACAGAAGATGTACGCCGATAAACGACGCAAGCCCCGAGAATTTGCAGTTGGCGACTATGTACTCCTAAAGGTATCCCCTTGGAAGGGCGTAGTCCGATTCGGTAAAAGAGGGAAACTTGCGCCTCGATTTGTTGGACCTTTTAAGATTCTGGAAAGAATCGGTAAAGTCGCCTACAAACTCGAATTACCGAAAGAACTCAGCAATGTCCACCCGACTTTCCATGTTTCAAACCTTCGGAAATGTGTAGCCGACCACGACGCAATAGTACCACTCGACGATCTTCAGGTCAATGAGACACTGCACTTCGTGGAAAAGCCTGTCGAGATCATGGACCGACAAACCAAGCAACTCAGGCGCTCTCGCATTCCTATTGTGAAAGTCCGATGGGAAGGCAAACGAGGCGCGGAGTTCACTTGGGAACTCGAACGCGATATGAAGGCCAAGTACCCGCAGTTGTTCAGATAGATCTGAAGCATCAAATTGGTAAAATCACACGGCGATGTACGGTTCTCGGCCTAATTTCGGGACGAAATTCCCTAAAGGAGGGGAGACTGTAACACCCCGTGTTTTCCAAAAGTCAAAGTCAAAGTCAAGTGTTGACTGTGATTGGAATTAAAGATCAATAAAGATTAATTTTATTTTAGTTTCATTTTGATTTTCATATTATGTTGAGTAAGTGTTGTATAATTAAACTGATCGACCGATAATCGAACTGTGAATCAACGACCGACTGTGAATAGTAGGAAGTAGCAATGCGATAAAGTCAAACAATCAGCAACCAAGCTAAACTAATCAATAATCAAGTTCGAGGTGGGTATTTTAATGTTTCTATACGTGTGTGTGTGTGCCTTACATGTTACTTGTGCATGTTACTTTTATGTTAAAGTGTGTGGTGAATCAATCAAATCAATCAAGACTCGAAGGATAATCAAACTCAATCGAAACCGACTTTGGAAATAGGTTGTAAGGATGCTTGTATGTTAGATATAGTGGTTGGGACTAAAAGTAATTTGAATAGAAACTCTATCCTACTCTACTCCTCAACTATCGAAATCGAAATATCAAAAATCGTCGCGAAACACTCAAAACCAGACAAGCCGATCGAACAGGGCAACCTGATCGAACAGGCTAGCCGATCGAACAGGCTGTTCGATCGAGCAGCCACTCGATCAGGGATGCTGTTCGATCAGCTAACCCTTTCCTCTTTTGGAAGCCTATAAATAGGGCTGTCCTTGTCAAGCTTTCCACTTTTGGAAAAGCTCTGACCGACCAGCCTTCTATTCTCGCCATTTCTCAGATTTCTCTCAAACCTGTAAGTATTTCACTCCAATCTTTGTACGTTTTTGTTCAATCGATTCTCCATCTTTCTATCTTTCAAAATCTGAATTCCAACCGTGAAATCATCAAGATCTAGGTGTTCTTGGGTGATGTCATCATGGTGTTCTTCAAGAACACTAAGTTGTGGCATCATTCCACCATGAATAACGTAGATCTAACCGATTTCCACATAAATAACTTAAAATCTACCAAAGATCTTAACATTCCACGGTGGAAAAGGATTGAAAGACGGATTTTCATCTATCTTTCAACTCTTTTACACTCAAACCGGTGAAAACGAAGCTTGAACCGACCTACAAATCATTCTAAACAAACACATGGTTCAAGATTCGGGTTTCTACCACGAGATTTACCGATTACGGGTTAACGTTAGACTTAGGTCCTGAAACGACCACTGACCGGACTGGGTGATTCCAGCCGAGTTAGTGAGTCAAGTAGAGACTGAGGTTTTCATGGTTCAACTTGTACTCGAACTATCTTTAAATCACACCAAGTAACGGGAATAACCAAGTGTTAAGTGATAGGTTAACCAAGTCAAAAAGCTGGCCGAACAGCTAGGCTATTCGATCGAACAGCCCAGCCGAACGACTACACCAGCCGATCGATTAGGCTAACCGATCGACTAGCACCTGGGCCCACAAACTCACAAGTGAAGTATCGACGAGGTGATGTTCGATCGATCGAGCCACTCGATTGTAAACATTACTCATCGTGTCATGAGATACTTCACTTCAACACTTAACCTTTTCGAAACATTGGAATGTCACCCGATCGATCATGCCACCCGATCGAGTGACATCTTGCCAAGTCTACAATGCTAACCGATCGGTTGGGCTAACCGATCGAACAGATGTTCGATCGGCCAACTTGAAAGGTAATGCTGCAAAAACTTCAAAAGTACAAACCATCATACACAAACACATCCTTCACATCAAAGGAAGAAACAATCCGCTTGAAGGATCTAGCCGATCGAGCCAGCCGGCCGATCGAATGGATGTTCGAACGGATTTTAACCCAATCGAACAGCCCACTCGATCGAACAGCCGTCCGATCGAATGGTCTACTCGATCCAAGTACATTGTTTACTTTTTCCTCATTACTCATCGTTATGTTATCGAACTATTCAGGCTAACCTATTCTCAGTGCTCCCTTCAATCCACAAACAACCACTGTGAGTATACTCGATCCCTTTTTGCTTTCAGCACTTTTGGGTGTTACATACGTAATCTATCAAAATCACAAACAACACAACTATTTGAACGCTAACCTATTCGCATGTATTACTTGCCTAAATGATTGCTGTTTATTATGTTTACACGTGGAGTGCTATCTACCTGCTTTAGCAACGTAGTACTATAGTTTGGACTCAGCACCCGTTCACACGGGGGTTGCTAAGGACAATTACTTGCATGGATTACGGTGGTAATCATGTATTGCGAACTGTCTCGGACAGTCAACCCGAAGTCGTTGGTATCGATGGTCCCATGTTGATAATTCACATGCATCGTTTTCCCTTGTGTACGTGCTTGGTTATGCGTAAACTATTCAAACTCTATATGTTATATCAAACTTGTGTACTCACCTTTACATTTTATGTATTGACTTTTATTTTAACGTATGTGACAGGTGTTTAAGCTACTAGCTTGCTAGGGAAGCGAGGCAATAATAAGCTTCTAGGAGCCTGTGACCTTAGGACAGTGTCCATGAACCAGCTCCGGGGTTCTAGTTATCTGTAGATCTTGTACTGGCACCTGTAGTCAGTAAGATCTACAGTTAGCCGTCTTAGAGGTCATTAAACAATATTTAATTCTGTCTGTAATAATTAAGAATCTGAGTTGTCGGAACAGCTCCCATGTTGTTTAGTTGATTTCTATGATAACTTGTTATTATTTGGGACACGGTATGGGACGTGTTATATAACTGAATTGTATGATAGTTGTTGTGGAAACTTCTGAACAATCTGTTTCGCTCAGTGCCGCGCCCCGATGATTCCGCCATCGGTTGGGGTGTGACACTATCAAAAATGGGGGCTTGGGCATCGTGGCGTTGAAAAGCATGAATGAAGCCTTATTAACTAAAAATGGAAATGGCGAGCCCTTACTAAAACAAATTGCTTGTGGGGATCGGTTATAAAACATATTCACAACGTGTCCTTCACACCGTTGGAAGACATCGCTCGACCAACAATACGAGATCAATGGACGGCCATTAACTCAGTAGATAAAGAATTTGAGGCCTCTAATCTTGAGCTGGGAGCGGCCCTACGGGTTATGGTGGGGGATGGATCTAACACAAAATTCTGGAAGCATCCGTGGTGTGGCCTTAAACCTTTAAGGAACCTCTTCCCCAAACTATTTGAAATAGAAAGGAATAAAAACTGTAATATTGGTCAAAGACTGGAGGTCGTCAATGGCTTAGTCTCTTCCTTTAAATGGGAATGGACTTCTTCAAGGAAGGCGTGCAAATTAATAATGGAAATCAATGATCTGGAAGAAATGTTAGAATCTTATAACTTCAGAGGTGGAGGAGACAAATGGAGTTGGATCTTCAATAAAAATGGTGACTTCTCTACATCTTCATGCAGCGAATGGTTGTCGAATGGTAGAGGTCCGGGCAATTTTGTTAAAGTGAAATGGTTATCTTGGATACCCCTTAAAGTTAGATGCTTTTTATGGAGGGTAGCACAATACCGGATACCGGTGGCCACCAATTAATCTTATTTCGAGGGGAGTATCACTTCCTTCAAGTAATTGTAAGATTTGTTGTGTCGAACCGGAAAATGAGGAACATCTCTTCGTTGGTTGTCCTTTGGCAGAAGCATTATGGTTGATGATTAGCAATTGGTCAGGGGTGGATGTTTCCTCCATTACATCAGTAACAAACTTAATAAAAGATGGGTGGACAAGAGCAGGGAACAAGCTGGAAAAGAAGATATACACTCTCATCATTTACGCAGCTTTTTGGATCATATGGAAATACCGGAACGAGGTGATATTCAGATCTATTAAGAAAAGAACGGCTGATCTTTTTGAGGAGATAATGATTTTATCCTTTGATTGGGTAAAACATAGGGCTAAAAAAGTTGATGTAATTTGGGATAAGTGGCGTGTCAACCAGTTTTTGGGGGTAAGTAGGTTAGATGTGTCTGTATGATTGGGAGACATATCCCGGGTTATTTTGGGTTATGCTAGTTTCCCGCTAGCCCTTTGATATTAATATATATCATTGTTGCCGTTCAAAAAAAACAAACAAACAATTTTCATTATTTAACATGTATAATACACGGAATTATAATTGATAAAAATAAAAGTATAACATGTTTCAATATACATGTTTTATTAAACCCTGTATTCATTGAGACGGACGTTTACAACATGTGGAGAAGTGCGCCCAAAATGTATCTTTAAAGTATTATCGTCTACATACATCCAATACATATAATATGCTTTTAAGATTTTCTTTATAGTAAAACAACATATCATGAGACGCATGAATGTCTTGTCATTGGTGTCGTTTTATTTGTTTGTTATCCTACTATAAATAATAAACTAAGCTACCCTTTATAAACTTCAAAAACCGTAAATTTATTTAGAGTAAACTTTCGTTTTGCTCCATGTGATTTGGTCACTTTAACGGTTTTGCTCCAAACCTTTAAAAATAGCCATTTTACTCCCTGATGTTCGGTTTTTTTGCCAGTTTGCTCCCCGCCTCTAACTCCATCCAAATTGTTTGTTTTTTCATTTTGCTTCCCACAGGGAGCAAACTGGCAACAAAACCAAAACATCAGGGAGTAAAATGGCTATTTTTAAAGGTTTGTGACAAAACCGTTAAAATGACCAAACCATAAGGAGCAAAACGAAAGTTTACTCATTTATTTATTTTAGTTACGAGATAATAATATAACCGATTTCATGTCACAAGTGGACCAAGTGGTTGTACGTGGGCTATACGTGGACACCCTAGAATATAATATTATGGAAATAGGTACGTAAAATATATTAGTTTGACAAACCAAGTTGCAAGTATCTATCTAATTATATAATTTTTCAAAGAGTAAAATCTAATTTGGGTCCATGTGCTTATCGGCAGAGTCACATTGTCCATGCAGAGAACTTTTGGATGTCTGGTCCTTGTATTCTGAAAATCGCTACAATTTGAGTCCTCTCGTTAAGCTGTCGTTAGTTTGATCGTCAGGTTAAAGAGTAAAATGATAATCTCACAATATTTAAAAAAACACAAACAATATTAAACCCAAATTCAAGAACAAATCAGCTTCCAATATTCAAACACCATCTTCAAATAATGTTCAAACAAAATCCAGCAGGGGACATAATCAAATTCTAATATTCAAACACCATCTTCAAACAATATACATCCGATATTCAAACACCATCTTCATAACCATCTCTAAACAATCTTCTCGAACTCCTATCCTTTTCTCCTTTCTGATCCACTCTAGATTTCGCCGCCGCATCACCATCGCTGTCGTTGCCGCAACTAGTATTCGCCAGGGCTTGCTCAAGGGGGAGTGAAATAAAGCAAGAGCTTTAGGCCTCCATTTTTCTAGGGCCTTAAATTCTAAGAAAATATATTATATGTTGGTAATTTTGGCTTTGAGATTGTTAACATTAAGGTTTATGATCTATAATTATGCGTATACAAAGATGATATATGAATAATAGGATTCATAGCAATTTTTTTTCGTTTACAAAAAGGGCCCCAATTTTGCTATCCGCTTTGGGCCTAGAAAAATTTAGAAAATTTTGAGCCGGCCCTGGTATTCGCTATCACTTCACCTTTATAGGATTCAACATGTAATCCACTATCTCTATCCCTCTTCACGATCTCAGAACTCGCAGGTGACGACATTGTTTGTTCGCAAATACACAGTCCATATCTGCAGAGGCAACAATGATTAAGATGTGGTGAACCTTAATTTGTTTTGTCCAACAAAGCAAAGGCATCAATGATTTGAGGTGTAAGACTCACAATTAATGGCAATAAAAAACATAAAGGGATTGATGGAAGTGTGGTAATGTATGAAAAGTGTATAATTAAATATAATTCAATATGTTTTAATTCGGACTCTCAAATAAACCACACATGCACGACAAGTGTATTGGTCACAGTGTAGTATACCCGATAAGACCAGATATCGATCATAGGAACTTTATGCAAGCACTCTTAATAAACAACCATTGTCGAATAGAAGTCAGATTTTTAACTACTAATTTTAACTAATAACATAGCATGAATACTAAGACGAACTAAATTGGATCGAAATCAGATGAGGAAAAGCAACTACATAGGCGTATAGGATCCTACTAGTAAACTCTCACACTCTCGAAATTAGGTATTCGATTTTAACAGTAGGATCAAATAGTTTTGGATGACTTAAATCAAACAAATGTCATAAAAATATAAAGTTTTATATCAGTCCCCATAGATATGCCTTAGCTTCGGTGTCTCTTGAAAGTTGAGATTAGAAAGAAAGACAATAATAACATTTTGTGGATCAAACATTGATAAAGCTTTATAGTCAATGCTACGTATCTTTCATTTCCAGAAATAGAAGGCCAACAGTTAACTAAAAGATCAAGTGTATACGTACGGTTGAAAACGAGCCGAGCTATTCGAGATCGACTCGAAAAAAGCTTGAAACAGTCTCGAGCATAAAAATAAACTTATAACGAGTCCGAGCTCCACTTATCGAGCTCGAGGCGGCTAGCAAGCTTAAATGACCCTATACTTTATTTTAATTTAATACTAGGGAGAAAGCTCGTGCGATGCACGGCATACATAATAGCTATTGTTTGTTCGTGGTAAGACGTCTGACATGGCCGGTGCATAGCATGTAAGACAATACGCCTACAAAGGGGCGTGCTTAAACTTTATTAAACCATGGACCATACGTTGTTTCCTTGGCAAAACTTGCCGGCCAAAAAGAAGCGGAAAAATATGTCTTCCAAGAAAAAAAAATGAAAAAGAAAAAGGAAAAACGCATAAACTCTCGCACGCATTCCTATCTTATTGGATAACACATAGACCAAACTTTAGCTAACGCATGCCAGCGTCATCCTCAATCCCATCACCAGCCAACTGACTGCAGTGAAATAACGAAAAGAAAACTATTAAAAAAAGTATACTATGTTTACATATATATGCATCGAAAAGTAGTACGGGTTTTCATTACTAACACTAAGTGCAGACGGTATACCTTTCATCTGGGTCAATGTTAACTGTTTCTTATGAATCCGAATCTGCATAAGCAGGCCTGCGAAGGAAAAGCACGAAACATTTATGTAGACGGTTATCTAAAAATAAATATGCACAATTACATTGTTTATGGAAATCAATCAATTATACTTGAAACTTCCACAAGGCAGATTATTGGACCATTTTTGAAAATGGGTCCCACAAAAGGAAAAGGTATCATGTGGTCGTTAGTATTCTCCAATCGCATTCATTCATTCATTCACATTCATTCATTCATGTGGCTTACGTAGGCCTAAGTGGGGTCTAAGTTGTAAAGTAAGTTAGTAGCGTACCTTCTTTTTAGTCTTGTCGCCACGCACCTTGTCCAAAAGCTCACTTAGGGTGCCAACACAGGCTACATCCTCGGTAATTGGCTCGCTAGTACCGTTGACGGCAACACAGCTGGGAAACGCATACAAATAGTCACACAAAGCACAGAACAGTGCAACACAAGTAAGCAGAGGGTAATTAGTTGAGGGTGTAATAATACCTGATGGACACCCTGAAAGACTGCAGCGCAGGTATCTCGTTCGAATTGATGAGCATAGTCGATGTTGAGCTGGACAAACACAGGGTGCCTGCGCCAGGCAAGAAAAAATTTAAACAATATAACAACTTCAATGGTAAGCAGACATGTAACGGGAAACAAATGTACCAAGGTAGAACTTCGCGCTCATGGAAGTCAAGATAAAAGAGTAAACGGGTGGGTTCTCACCCTTCCTCTGAATCATAACATCACCAAGGTGGCCCCACAGTGTGACTCTGACTTGGCGCTTGTTGCAAAACACCGATTAGAATAAAAGTCTCAGTTGTCACGTAGGGAGAGAAGGCTGCGTAAGCAATAGGAACGTGTTACTAACCGTTCATTCGTTAGACTGAATTCGACTTTGCGTGAACCCGAAGCGTTCACAGATGGCGCACCTACCTCAGTAACATATCCGATGACATCTGAAATGGAATAAGACAGAGAGTCATTAAATAATCAACCTAGGTATTTTAAGAAATTAACGGGGATATGGTTATACAGTAACGTCTCCATTTATTACCTCTACCGTTATAAATAAACGTGCACACGCCACTGCCCATTTTGGATACATAAAATCCTTTAGCAATAACCAATGCGCGTATATATGAACTGATTATTTTCACACAAATATATATTCAATTATTTTAAATTATTTGCAATTCTGATTTACTAATTCTCGGTATTCGGTAGCTATTTTTCTTTTTACTGAACTCGGCGGCCTGCCTTTTGCTTTTTTTTTTCTTTTCCTATTCTGTTTTAGCAATTCTCGGCTCCAGGTATACATGGTCTCACATTATGAAATGCACTCTTTAGTTCAATGACAATATTAATATGAACATGTGACATATATGTTCAACACAAAGACTCATATGTGGTGTTAGCATCGTCGGCTCCAGGGTAGTGTGAGCCGGACGATCAACCAAGCCCGGTAATTTTCGAGGCAAATATTTTTCTCTATATACTTAAATTTATTTTTTATAAAATAGGTAGGATCATAATCATTGTAAATATATTGGGCCCAAAACCTTTTATATGAAAACTGGTTACTATTTCAAGTTAAATGTATACATTCCTTTATGCTATTGAAACTTGCTGATTTGAATCATGTTAAAAGTATGTCAACGGCATGTAACCCCACTTGCCAAATATCATGTTAAACATGTCAATGTTGTGCAGCTTTTCCTTTATGCCGTATATTACATGTTTTTTTAAATATGATAGTGTACTCGAGGTTAACACGACCCATTTTAGCAAACAAAACATATCGCCTGCTCTACCCTTACCAAATAAAACGCCAAGTATGATTTAATGGCCACATTGCACCCATACTACAAACCCTGTGGTATTGTTATTGTTATGATCAACTTACAAAAACGATAAAAATTTATAAACAGAATACATATTTTTTTGGGAACTTTTACTTTGCTGTTTTACCTATGTTAAATGAATCACATCATTAATTATTTTAAAACACGTAGCATACTGATGATATGAACCGGTAACATCTAACTGTAATAACTGTGTCGTGTCTATAATCTGCTTTAAGTTGGTCTTAAAAAAATTAACATGTATAACTTAGAATATTCTTTTCACACTCATTTATTAACATTACTAATTATTATTCTATTTGTATATTATTATTATTGCTATTTTTAATAATAATAATCATTAGCATCTTTAATCAAAAAGGCGCAGCCCAGCCGCCCCCTAGCCGCCTACCTACTCGTGTTCGTAGCTCGATCGGAGGTATTAACACTATTATTATTATTATTAAAAAAACATAAAAAATATTATTATTATTTATTTATTTAGTACTATTATTACTATTAATATTACCGTTTTACTATTAATATTAAACGTCGTAAGCAGCAAAGGGTAGCGTTCAAAACGACCGCCGTCATCATCAACCCGCTTCACAGTTGTCGAACCATGCAACCCAATCACAAAGGGGCTGTCTTTAAGAACCCGATATTGATTTGTAGGTTGCACGGCGAAACCGTTGACCAAATATACACCGCCCTCTTTGAGTTTGTCAAAGAAATAGTGGGCAATGTTATTCCTTGCGGTGCAATGCATCACACCTCCCTGCGCAAATAAAGGCGTAGATTTTTGTTTCAGAATCAAAAGTAGAAAAGCGTAAGAATGTGGGATAGCAGAGGGTAAAAAACTACCTTTATGTCAGTGACAATATAGTCGGTGCTCATGTACCTGCCGTTAACACTTGTCACGTCCCATTTTCTACAAACCATTATCATAATAGGTCCGGTGCTCCCTTCACAGAGTTCACTAAGGAACATATGACTGCTTGTACCACCGTCGGACGTTTGCAAACTAAGGGGGCTGGCCATGGCAATAGAGGAGGAAGGGAAACTATGAACCTACAAACATAACAAAGCCGACAATCTTATAGCATAACCAAAGA
Organism: Helianthus annuus; assembly: GCF_002127325.2. NCBI lineage: Eukaryota > Viridiplantae > Streptophyta > Magnoliopsida > Asterales > Asteraceae > Helianthus > Helianthus annuus. The sequence goes on along the minus strand of NC_035443.2, from coordinate 180,251,391 downwards.
CCGTTCAACTGTCTACAAATTAATCATATCCTAATGAATGATATTAAATGACAGGGATATTTAAAGAGGCACAATAAAACAATGCAATTTACAAACACCCATATGAAGAATTAATCAAACAAATCGATAGGGATCTAGAACAACAACAATAATAATAATTACATAAAAAGAAGATAAAAGCATATGGGGCAGCCACTAATAAGATCTTAAAGTAATTAAACTCTAAAAAATTCAAATTGACAGCACCTGAATATCTCTGTTTCTTGAGATTGTTGTTAAAGTGGTGATCTTTAGAGTCTTGAATTGCTCATAGTGTGAATCAATCAAGAAGATTTGAAAAAGTTGTTGAATTTGCAGTGTTGTGGGTGATTTGAATAAGAAAAAAGGTTTTTTTTATTGGTTGATTGATGATCTGTGTTGCTGTTATCCCCCCACTCGTATGATTTCAAGAAAAGCTTTACATGTATTGAAACCTCATCAAAAATATCAAAAAGAAGAGCTTTACCCATTCTTATAAGGTAGTCGATAAGTGCCAGTATTAAAACACAATTACTAAAAGAAATAAAGGCTAGTATTAAAGAAATAAAGAGCTGTAAGTAATAGTGGGTAGAGAAAGGGTCAAAAGGTTAAAGATGGAAAAGAAATCTAGATTTTAACTATAGGGTCAGGATTAATTTACCATTATATCCCAAACAATAAAAAAACATACATAAGTTGAGGTTTTTGCGTCTTTTGAGTACCACAAAGAACCTGATACATATTCCCGGTATTTCATGTTATATATCATACATCTTGAAAAAAATTATAACATCATACATAAGTTGATGAGCGAGATCGCTCCAGCACTATGCAAAATCCCCCCAACTTTATCTAACCAAATTCGTTGGTGAACAGCTGAACATACATATTCCTCCTCAATAGCCTTTTCTCTCAGTCGTTGAGATAACCAGAGTGTTTTGATCTCAGCTTGTGATTTGCGTAACTCTTGATCATTATCTGCAAAAATAAATAATCGAGTAAAACCTTAGCCGGTTAAATAATATTTGGACGGTAAATGTTTGTTAAATAAGCACAACCAAAACCATCCCATAAAAGAAGTAAGATGTTTTGACTCGTTACCTTGCCCAACCGGGTCAGACGACAAATGGAGAGACGTCCAACTTTAGAATGATTAATACTAAGCTTCCATAGCTTTTTATATGTTAAAAAAGTAAATTTCTATTTTTAGCGCTATGCGAAACCAGAATCAAACAACCCGAAATGGTTCCGTATACCAGGCCGGCCCGTTTATAATGCTTAATTCAGCTGCACCAACCATTGGGTTTGCAGCATAGACATGAGAACTGTTCGAGCATGTCCTTGTGATCATAAGCCAATACTTTAAAACAAACTGGGTGATAAAAACATATTTAATGATTGATAGGATTACTACACAACTACTTGATTGAATCATAGAAGTTAAAAAGTATGGCATATGTATGAAACTACGAAAGATCGAAACCATATTTTACTTACAACTGCACTCAAATATTTCCACTTCTCTCCACCAGCTTTCTCGACCTATACGAGCAAAAATATCACACATAAGATGTAAATCCGATCTGAACCAACTACGTTCTGATCCAAAACCCGTCCCGGCCGCTCGAAACTAAATCTAAACCGAACCCGTTTCGATCCGAAACTTGTCCCGTTTCTTTAAGACACCAACCCACATTGATCCATTTCTTTGAAGTTGTCGACCCGTTTTGACCCGAAAGTATATGAGATGGAATTTTAATTGACCCATTTTGACCCATTGAGTGAAAATATTTTACCCAAACCAACCCATATAATTTAAAAAGCAACCCAAAGTGACCCACTTGTAAGGTTTTGGGTCAAGATTGCCCCGTCTAGTAAAATGTTTGCCAAAAAGTAGACCTCAGCTGCGCTGTATGTAAACACTGCGCCTTTTGAAGCGATGGGGGGTTTTTAAAACCCATATCATTTTTTTCACCCTTTCAATGTAAAAACAGTGCACTAACATACATGAGGACCTCCTGGGTAACTTAACAGTGTGTCACAGATGTGAAGAATGTTCGCAAAAATAAATTATTGGGTCAATATAAGTGTGATCCATTTAAATGCATAAACCTCTGGATCGACCAGTCATTAAACAACCCAACATAGATAAAAGCTGGTCATGAGGAACGTAATTTGCAACTTTTAATGTAAAAAGTATCTTAGAATGGTTCCGAATAACCGAAAAGTATATAAGTTCCATACTTATACTACCATCATCATCTTCAAATTCATTTTTTATAACAAAAACCAGGCAACACCATCCGAATTATCTAATCACCCAGATTAACAAAAATGAAAAAGTGTTCTTTACACACAACTATGATAATACCTGCAATACGTTTATAACCCCCAGACTACCTAGTATTTTGTACACACTCAAAACCCATAAAAAAGTAACAAAATAAAAGAAATCAAAGAACTACATAACGTTAAGCCTACCTTAGATCCAAATTAGTTATTTGCTGCATCAAGTTTTTCCTTCAACAAACTATTTTCATCATTCAATCAAGAAACATAATCCTACATATAAAACCTTAAGATCAATTCTAAAGAACTTAAAATCTTAAATAGGAATAGATGAGAGACGAAGTGATCTTACTTCGGTCACCAAAATACCCGTGGAAATCCTATTTCGCCGTCACCGTCGGTGTTCAATCCACCGTTGTTTCCATTCACCACCACAACCAAGTTCGTCACTAAATCGATCCACCATTGCCGCCAGGTGTTCATCGTCGTCGCCTAGAATCCATCAGTCGTTTTCTGTTGAAACCAACGATTGAAGAAGATGGTGAAGCAATCATTTCAAGTTACACATTCAAGAATCAGAACTGATACAAAAAAGACAACAATTTTACATATATCGCATATCAATTTTAATTTATTGTCACATGGGTCCCGGCTCAAAGTAAAATACCTAAAGCTGTAGTTCAACTCTGGGAACAGCATGTGATGATCCGGCTTCAGCAAAACCTACCTTGACGGATAAAAATCGAACTTCATTCCTCACATTCGTTTGTTTCTCCATGGATTTTTGTGAATAGCCAGTTCTTGATGGCTCTGTACCCGTTGGTTGATCTGGTAAAACTGGACACTAATCGTCACCACCTCAATCTCCGATGACATCGCACTGGATTTTTATTCGTTAATTGAAGATGGAGATGAAATGGAAATGAGTTTATTGGGAATTAGGGTGTTTCAGAGAAGCTATGTAGGGTGTGGTGGATTTTATGGGATTGGAGGGGTTAGGGGGAAGATGAAGTGAAGCGGCGTGTCTTTACTATTACTATTAGGGTTCTAGAAGAAGATGGAAAATTACCGATTATACCCCTTTGGTGTCTTAAAATTTTGGATTAAATAGCTTACACATCCTTGTACATGGTGCTTCGTAACTTGTAAATATGGTAAAATTACAATCTTGTACACAAATGTATTTAAGAGGCTCATAATGAAGGTTGTAAAATAGTTGATGTAACTAAAATTTCAAGTATATATATTTGTGAATAGCCAGTTCTTGATGGCTCTGTACCCGTTGGTTGATCTGGTAAAACTGGACACTAATCGTCACCACCTCGATCTCCGATGACATCGCACTGGATTTTTATTCGTTAATTGAAGATGGAGATGAAATGGAAATGAGTTTATTGGGAATTAGGGTGTTTCAGAGAAGCTATGTAGGGTGTGGTGGATTTTATGGGATTGGAGGGGTTAGGGGGAAGATGAAGTGAAGCGGCGTGTCTTTACTATTACTATTAGGGTTCTAGAAGAAGATGGAAAATTACCGATTATACCCCTTTGGTGTCTTAAAATTTTGGATTAAATAGCTTACACATCCTTGTACATGGTGCTTCGTAACTTGTAAATATGGTAAAATTACAATCTTGTACACAAATGTATTTAAGAGGCTCATAATGAAGGTTGTAAAATAGTTGATATAACTAAAATTTTAAGTATATATAGATATTAAATATATTTATGTAAAATAACTAAGTTTAGCTTTTCTCTAGTTCACCATTTGTATATATTTTGGCCTTTTGGGTATTGTTACCTTTTCGTATAACATTTGATTGATGTTACCCGTTGCTAATTTCTTTTTATACGCGACTTGCATTGCATCATAAGAATTCTTGATCACCACATAGAAGATTAATAAACACACACAATACGATATAATATATATCACAAGAGGATTGATGAGCTAATAGAAAACGAGTATAACATTGCAAGTTATCGTCGCCATAATATCGCACGGGTTTCCTACTAGTGTGTGTATAGATATGTTATATTTCAAGTTGATAAAAAAAAATATAAATTATAATTAATATAAATAAAATAGTAAATAATAAACGAGCTGAGCTCGAGCTTGAAATGCTACCCATAAGCCGATGCCCGAGCTTTAGAAACAAAGCTCAAAGCTCAAGCCGAGCTTGAGCTCTCATAAGTTAAACGAACTAGAGCTCGTCCGGTTGTTTGTACCATGTAACATCAGTTTTCGTTTTCTTAAAACGGCCAGGTCAGTTTTTATAGTTTATTTGTACTGTTTCAGCCCAACAACAAGTCAACATTTATGGGCCTGGCCAATTATGACAAAAAGATTACATAACCCAACATCTAAATGTATATCTTTTTAGAACGTCATCTAAATATCTAATAACTATATAAATGACAAAAAGATTACATAACCCAACATGGATTACAAAACCCAACATCTAAATGCATATCTTTTTAGAACCGCATCCAAATATCGGGTTAGATCAAATATAAAGTCTTCTAAAAAATAAAAAGTTGTAAGAAAGGTATTAAACGGACCCCGATTGACTTCATTCAAGCGGCATTGGAACCGTCTCATCAGACTCTACGATGTGAGATTTTAGGTTTTTGTTTTTAGATGTTTAGCTTGTAGATTTTAGATTTTTTGTTTACATCATTGTGTCTTTTTATTTATCATTGTGTCTTTTCTCTATTTGCGTCATAGTATCTTTTTGTGACTCATTGTGTCTTTTTTCTTCGACATTGTGATATATTTTTTGGCATTGTGTTATATTTTGCGATCTATTGTGTCTTTGTGGACTTCTTATTTTTTAGGAGACTTTGTAGAATAACTTTATCCTCTAAATATCTAATAACTATAAAAAAATTGAACTTAACAAAAGTAGCTACAAAAAATATATGCATATAGAAGGTGTCAAAACAACACCGCTTGCATGATCATCTATTCATCCATTTAATAAAAAGATATCATATTCAACAGTTCAAGTACTCCAATAGTCCAACTTCAACTTGTGTGTTTACTATGCTCATCTTGGGCTCACCGACTTTCATTTTGGGCCCAAACAAATCATCTACATTGGTGTTCCCTTTTGACACCTTCTGGCCCCTAGTCCCTTGGTTCCCACCCCCAAATAACACAATGTAAATTGGAAGTTTATAAAGCCATTAGAAGATTAATCTACTTAAGGTTAAGGATTCGAGCCCGAATTCCTTACCTTTACAATAACAAAATACTAAGAATTTTCATATATTGATTTTCTCTTATAATTAGAAAACTACTTTTTAGATGTAAAAGAATTACCAAATATTTGCTCTATTTTTATAAATCTGACGTGAACATTTTCATTAAGTATCTATTCTGTCTACGTATTCATTTTATTTATACGGATATACCTTCTTCACTTTAACATTTATATCATTGATCAGTTTACATTAAGTTAGCATCCACATAGACCATCTTTTTCACCAATGGGCCGCTAGTCTAACGATACTAATGTGTGATAGAAACTTCTTTTTTTCTCATGTCGTTGACAACTCTAGTCCCATATCATACAAAACATGTAGATAAGTACATTTGAAAGTAGGGATGAGCAAATAGTACCAATACCGGTTCGATACTAGTTCCAAACCGATAGAAACATCTTTTTTCTCATGCGGTTGACAATTCTAGTCCTATATCAGAAAAAACATGTAGATAAGTAGATTTGAAAGTAGGGATGAGCAAATAGTACCAATACCGTTTCGATACTATTTCCAAACCGGTTCCCGATACTATTCGCTCATCCCTATTTTCAAATCTACTCATCTACATGTTTTGTCTCATATGGGACTAGAACTATAATCTATATGACAAATCGGCTAGTATCGAACCGATACCGAATTTCCCGAACTGACTCGATTTTTGGTACTTATCCAGTACCGACATTTAATGCTTTCGGTATCGATCCTGTTTTTGCCTTTAAATATCGGTCCATACTATACCTAGTATTATTAGTATCGGTGCCCACTTTTTCGAGATTTTCAATACCGGTATTTTTAGTAACATGGTAGGGTTAGCGGGTGGGTTTGTGACTTAGCATCAAAGAAAAATATATTTTATTTTTCTTAAATCAGAGTTATATTAAAACACCCCTCTTCTTCTCTTTCACACCAAATAACGATCCAATTCACCAGATCTCATCCTTGATCCCTACCGGATCAACCGACAGTCACCGGTAAGTTTTCTCTCCGGCCGATCTATTCTCCGGCCACTTTTCTTCCTCCGATAACCGTTAACTCACTCCTTGATCTACACTTTCACTCTGCAGGCATACTCAAAACACCTACACTTGATTCAATACTCTTCAAAATGGTAAATTAACCTCACTAGCTTGTTTAATTTCATATCTGTAACGTCAGATTCATTATTACGTAACAGTTTGTGCATCGTATTTGATATTTTGATGCTTAGATTTGCGATTTGGTTTTTTCTAGGGTTTTGGTGGTTAGATTTGGCTGTTGATTTGGTTTTTTTGTGTTTTAGGTTGTTCTAGCGGCTTCTATTATCAGTAAATCTGGCAAAGGTGAGTTGTTGTTTTGATTATTGTTGTGTTTGAGTTTAGATTTTTGGATAAAATTGGGTGAGATTGTGATTTGTAGGTTTTTTTGCATCTGGATGTGTAAGACCATGCGTAATGGTTAAACACTATAATGCCCCCACCATGGGGCGTTTTGCGCCATGTGGCGTCCTAGTCAGCAAGGGGGCATTATAGCAAAAGTGGTGTAGTGGGTATAACGCCCCCATAATGCCCCATTCAATCCTTAAAAAAAAAAAAAAAAAAACAAAGTTATTTCTTATTGGTGGGTCAAACATAAGTCAAACCTCCAACCAAGCAAAATGGCGTTTTAATAATCACGCCGGGAGGATTTTTTTTCAAAAAAAACGCCCCAAAACGCCCCATGTAATGGGGGTTTGGGCGTTTTTGGGCGTTATAATGCAATTTTTTTTAAAAAAAACGCCCCACTACGGGCAGTCTAATGTAGGGATGTAAATGAATGGTGATAGGTTAATGTGTAGAGTTTGTGATGATATTTTCAGATCTGTGTTAGAATGTTAAAATCGAAAAGCAATGTTTTAAAATCCGGTTTTTATACCGTACCGGATTTGGATAAAAAACGGTTTAACCGGGTGTATCGGGCGGTTCAACCGAGTGTACCGGGCGGTTTCACCGGTTTTACCGGATGGTTCAACCGGCCGGTTTGAACCGGTTTTTAAAACATTGTCGAAAAGAGTTAAAGAACGCGAAACTAAGATCAATAGACATTACACAAACACAAGTTCTTATGCTTGCATAATTTTCTCAAGTGGTTTGAAAAACTTCTTAGAGAACCGATTTTAGTGTTATGCATTTCCACGCTTGTGGCTCAAATCAGGAATGCAGCTCTTTTTTTTTTTTTTTTGTTTGTAATTTGCGTGATTCGGTAATTGTCATTCAGTCATTGTCATGGTTGTAAAGAACTAAACATCGCTAGGCGCTAGTCGGGCGGTGGGGTACTGAGTACTGACTAGCGATTAGCCGATTAATCGGGAATAATCTGATTGGAATTTTATATGAAATTTTTTAAAGTTTATACACACACACACACAAAGTTCTTTTTTTAATATTTTTTGAATGTAATTTTTTCAATTCTATTAATCGGATTGGATTAATAAGTACAGTTTTTCAGATGTTTTAAAGATTTTGACCATATTTGACCGAAAGTCGACCAATTTAGACTGCCTTTGACCGATTACCAATTTTAGGTCAGACCATTCATCCCGATTTTTGTAACACTGGTCATTGTAGCTAGTATGTGATGTCCGTAGTTATTTGACACAAGTTGCAGCTTATCGTAGACTTTAGCTTTAGACGTGACTAGGTGAACCAAAGATGAGAAGCATCAGTGTGTAAAGTATGTAAATAAATACGTCTAAACACAAACATACCTTGTGAAAGGCTATGCATCAAAATGACCAAAAGTATGATACACCCTTTATAAGTCATCATATGAGTAGGCTTGTTTTTCATAGGACATAAATGATAAAACTCTTACAAAAGAGTGCTTTCTAACCTTGAAAGTCGTACCTAATAGTTGATTTTTTGATGATATTCTCAAGTAGATGTTAACTAATAATCATATAATTCTTTACAGTCCTTGTTTCAAGGCAGTTTGTTGACATGTCTCGAATTAGAATCGAGGGGCTTCTTGCAGCGTTTCCGAAGTTGGTTGGAAGTGGGAAACAACACACTTATGTTGAGACCGAGAATGTGCGTTATGTGTACCAGCCAATCGATGTCTTGTATCTGCTACTTGTGACCAACAAGCAAAGCAATATTCTTGAGGATCTTGATACACTAAGACTTCTTTCCAAAGTTGTATCCTTTTTATGCATAAAAAATTGATGCATCATCTGTTGAGTAAACATTTGATATTGTTTTATTAATAAAGTATTCTACTAGTATAATTAGGGCTGCAAACGAACCGAACGTTCAGCAAACAATCCGTGAACCGTTTGGTGGGAAGTTCGTTTGTGTTCGTTAGTTTGTTAAACGAACGAACATACACGAACAAGAAATTTCCTCCATTTAGTTAAATGAACGAACATGAACTGACATGGCGTTCGTTCATTTATGTTCGTGAACGTTCGGTAACGTGTTCGTTTATGTCCGTTTGTGTTCAATAGTTCCTTAGTGTTTTTAGTTTATATATTTTATTTAAATACTTCAAAATTCCTACGAATAAAATATTTAATAAGTATCTGTTTATTATATATTTTGTTCATGAACGCTTGTTTGTGTTGTTTGCTTCCATTTGTGTTCATTTCACAAACGGCCATTTGCGTTCGTTGTCTAAAATTAACAAATGAACACGAACACGTTCTTTTTCTTAATAAACAAACACGGACATAAAATCTTGTTCGGTAAGTGTTCATGAACAGTTCGTGAACACATATATTTCCTTAACAAACGAACACGAACAAGGTCTTGTTAATGTTCGTGTTCGTTCAGTTCGTTTGCAGCCCTAGGTATAATATGGTTTCTTTCTAAACGGTGAAACTGTTTTTATGGTTTGAGTCCTTAACTATGCATAGGTTCCTGAATATTCTCCGTCTCTTGACGAAGAAGGCATTTGCAAGAATGCGTTTGAGCTGATTTTTGCTTTTGATGAAGTTATTTCTCTGGGGCACAAAGAGAACGTAACCGTTGCTCAGGTTAAGCAATACTGTGAGATGGAAAGTCACGAAGAGAGATTGCACAAGTTGGTATTGCAGAGCAAGATTAACGAAACCAAGGATGTTATGAAACGTAAAGCTAACGAGATCGACAAAAGCAAGGCAAGTTGATTTGGTTTAAGTGAAACTGGGGGTGCTAAACGGGTCGTGTTCGTGGGTTGGCAGGTTCAACCTGACCCGCATCCAAAACTTTTAGACGACCCGACCCCGACCTGATTCCGAAAATCGTGTCATACGTATGAACTCAAACACGATGCGTTCAACCCGAACATTTTATTTTATTAATTTTTTCTCGCAATTAATATATTAAAATTTAAATTTTACTACGAAAAAAAACAAATGTATGTAATACAATTACATTTTAATTATAAAACTTAATGTCAATATCTCTTTTTAAGTTATAATTATGGCATAAAACACCCACCCAATTTAAGTTATGACATAAAACAAATTTAAAAAAATAAAATATGATATAAATGGGTTAAATGGGTCAACCCGCCAACCCAATCGGGTTGACACGAACCCGACTCGTTTAGCTAAACGGGTTCACGAGTTCAACCTGAAACTGACCCAAATCCATTTAGACTAAACCTAAACCCGCAAATTTCGTGTTAAGTTCGTGGCGTGTTTTCGGGTCGTGTCAGAAAATCACACCCTTAAGTGAAACCTACGTATTCTTTAAGTGCCGTATTTTTGGGTATTTATTTCTGCATGAATAAATCTTTTGAGTGATTTTGTGCTCAGATTGAGAGGGGTAAAATGGACAAAGGTGGGTTTTCATCTTTACAATCAATGGGTTCGATGGGTTCAATTGGAAGAATGGATAGTGGGTTCGGTAACGATACTGGTATATCCAGTGGTAATAACTTTGGAAGTGGTTCTGGATTTGGATTAAGCTCTGAAGTTGACTCGTTTTCAAGCAAGCCTAAAGGTTGGTGCTTATTTTTATATGGAATCGATCGTTGCATTTCATTGAAATGTTTGGTTACACTGTAGGAACAGAATAAATTATAGTATGAATATAAATAGAAACAGTATGTAGTTTTAGTTCTACCTTATAGTCTTATACGTTATTTAATATAAGTTATTAATATTTTTATGTACAAGTAATGCAAATTAAGCTTAATCAAGCTCATTAAAATTTTAGTAAAGATTATAATAAATAGGTGTATTTTCTAATTGATTATGGAAAATAAAAAAAAGTTCAGTTAAAAATATTGAAAGTTAATTAAATTGATTAATGTTAATAAAGATTGCATTAGTAAAGTTGTAATTTTTCATTTTGTTTCCATGATGCCATGGAAAAAAACACCCCTAGTCCCATATAGGCTATTGTTCTTTATAATCCTTAGATGATCTTCATTTTTATTAGAGTACAATGCCATTTTCATCCGTGAAGTTTGACCAGTTTTGCGACTTTTGTCTAAAGGTTTGCTTTTCCGCACGTGGATTAAAAAGGTTCGAAATCTTGCCATTTTCATCCGGCTCGTTAACTCCATCTAATTTTCTCCGTTAAGTCATGGTACTTCCATCTTTTTGATAACTTAAAGGACAATTCAGTCTTTCTCAGTCGGTCTTTTTACGTAAAGTGAAAAGGACCGAATTGCCCTTAAGTTAGTAAAAAAGACGGAAATACTCCTAACTTAACGGAGAAAAATGGATGAAGTTAACGAACCGGATGAAAATGGCAAGATTTTAAACCTTTTGGATCTAGATGCGGAAAAACTAACCTTTGGGCGAAAGTCGCAAAACTGGCCAAACCTCAGAGACGAAAATGGCATTTTACTCTCTTTATTATATGGAAATCCGAAACCGAACATATATAATCAAACAGTAACTTTAGCATGTGAATTCTATCAGGTCGTCCAAGTGCAGCTGTAAGTGCACCGGGTAAAGGAATGGGTATGAAGCTTGGTAAATCACAAAAGGCAAACCAGTTTCTGGAATCACTGAAAGCCGAAGGTGAATTAATCGTGGAAGATGTTAGACCGAGTGCTAATTCAAGCAGAGCGGCTGCACCACCGCCTACGGATCCGATCACTTTAACGACCGAAGAAAAGCTTAACGTGACACTTAAGAGAGACGGTGGCGTTAGCAACTTTGACGTTCAGGGAACTTTGTCGCTCCAAGTACTTAACCAGGATGATGGGTATATTCAAGTTCAGGTTTGCATCTTACCCGTTTTATTCATTTGTATTTATGGTGTGTGTTTCGATCTAGCATTCATCTTTCAAAGCTGGTTACAACTTACAAATAAGCATTTGAGTTCTCTTTGGATTCTTAACTAGAGTTGCAATGCAAGATCAATCACCCCTGACCATTTAAAACCGGCTAGGGGTGAGCAGAAAACCGAAAAAACCGAACCGAAGTTTACCGTTCGTTATGGTTTTGCATTTTATAAAAACCGAAAAAAAACTGAACCGAACCGAATAACCTAAAAAATCTTTTTTTTTTAAATTTTGTTATATATTGATTTAGGAATTATTAATTTTATTCTTGAAGTATTTATAATAAGAACATTCACATGTTTATTTATATTTGAAATGTTTTATCCATTGCCTACAAGAAATAACAAAATATAACATAAAAATTAAATGATTTTCAACTTATTATTAAAGAAAATGTCTTAATAAAAACTTTATTGAAACTTAAAATAAGATTAGAAAGTTAGGTTTATGTGAATAATATTAGTTAAAAAGGTTAAATACAATAAGTTAAATGTAAACATTTGAGAAAGATTCTTAAATCTTGGATTATACTTTTTATTTTATAATCTTACGTAATTTTGTTCCAAAAACCCAAAAAACTGAATACCTAACCGTTGTAAAAACCAAAAAACCAAAACTGAACGGTTTTCGAAAACCGAACCAAACCGTGCACACTCCTAAAACCGGTGTAATTATAAAACCAAACAGTTTAGTGTTCCATTTAAAAAAAAAAAAACATTTGTGGTTGGTTGGGTTAGGGGTTCATTGGAAAAGTCCAATCCACCCAACTATGATATGCCAGTTGATGGTTTATTTTACTACGTTTTTCAACATTTTATATTTTTTTATGCTTCTATATATTTCGTAGTTATTATCTTTGTAAAATTTGAATCAATGATGTTTATTGGATGTTGGATCCTGTTATTTCTCTAAATAATGAAGGTTAACATTGCTAAAGCTCGAACAACCAAAATTTCTGTTTGGGTTCAACGACATATATACTGCGGGTATACAACAACGTGTCGGTCCTGAATACGCAGGACCTTTGGGAATTATTTTACAAAATACAAATTGAGTGATTGATGACATCCTTGGTATCATTTTGATGTACAGATTGAGAGTGGGGATAATCCAGAAATCAAATTCAAGACACATCCTAACATCAACAAAGAGTTGTTCTCCAATGAAAATATTCTGGGATCGAAAGATCCCAACCGTCCGTTTCCCGCTGGCCAATCTGGTGATGGTCTTGGTCTCTTGAAGTGGCGGTTGCAAAGTAAAGATGAGTCAGATGTCCCTCTTACAAGTAAGCATCGTTTGAAGCCATTTATCAAGCATAAATTTTCTGTATATTAGAATACTAGGTTATAGACCCATGTGTTACATGGGTTTGAGGATAGAAAATGAAAGTCTTTAAGATAATTATGGAGTTGATCGAGTTATTTCGAAAAAAATGTGTTTTCAATTTATATAAACTTGAATTGAATGAGTTTTTTTAAATAAATATGTTATTGTTGAGGTTGGTTGCATTTGAAGGACCTAACGATTATAAATTTTGAATTATTTTTTATATTTCATATTATTTCTTGCATCACATAATAAATATAAATTCTGATATGAATACATATATAACCCTAATATGAATTGTACATAAAAAATTAAAAAAAAATATATATATAACATTACTCATTTTAAATGATGCGTTTACGAAGAAAGAATTTTATTTTTGAATACAAAAGAATTAGTGTATTAATTTATTCTTATTTTAAATAGTGTTATCAAAGTAGAAGACGGAATGGAATTAGTTCATGATATAAGATTATATATATTGAACATATATATACATACATATATATATATATATAGACCGTTTATATATATATGTTTGACATTTGTGAAAACGATAATAACAAATTATAAACATGATGGGGTTTTAAACTTTTGGTTACATTAAATAGTGATGGATGTATAATATTTTTTGTTATCCCATCTTTTTTTGAGATAAGTATGTTTTTATTTATTAAGGTAGAGATATTATATTAAAGTATATGTAAGTAGATAATTAATATTAATTATTAAGAAATAAGAATATTGAAGAGATATAATCAAAAATATATGATTATTTTAATATATATATATATATATATATATAATTTAATCATTTAATAGTCTTTATATTAATTTACTTATATTTTATTATGATTGAGGTAAAATGATAAATTGTCACATGGCATTTTGGTGAAATCTTTAAAAGTTAAATATGATTTGATGTTTATTAAAAGTTGAATTAGAGTGACATGTGACATTAAGGAGACTTTTTTATTAGTATATTTGTTATTTTATCATCTTTATCAATAATTAATATTTTAAATCATTTGTTTTAGAAATATATGTGGTTAATCTATATATGTAGTTAATCTTAATGAGGTGTTATATTATCAAATAAAGTAAATATAATAATACATGAATAATTAAATCTGGGATATTAGTAATAATAGTTTTGTTATAGATAATAATAAACCTACGATTAAAAGGCTTTTGATTTTAAAGGATTTTCATATTAAATACAGACATATTAAAAAAATATAATGACCCTATATCGTATGTCATAGAGGTGAATATAATCTTGATCTTTAATATGCAAAATGGTATATGCAAGAGATAAACTAATTCTTATATTTTTATCTATATATCATATAATATAATTTAGTAAAGCATTATGATATATCAATTTCTTTTGAGTGAGATGGTGCATAAAAAATTTATTTATTAAAGTGGAGAATGGTCTTTAAATTAATTTAGTTATTATTATTATTTATTATGGGTGATGTAGTATAAAAAATTGCCACATGGCATTTTGATAAAATCCTTATTTATGAGAGAATGCCATGTGGTATTAAAGGGATTCTTTTATTAGTATTAGATTAATTTTTATTTTATTTCAGTTAACTGCTGGCCCTCTGTTTCTGGAAACGAAACCTATGTTAGCATCGAGTACGAAGCTTCATCAATGTTTGATTTACAAAACGTTGTTATTTCTGTCCCTCTTCCTGCTCTCAGAGAGGCACCAAATGTAAGGCAGATCGACGGCGAATGGAGGTGAACTTTTTTTCTTTTTACGATATATGTTTTGTTGTTTTGATCTAGACCGTTCGATACACTTTTGGATGCTCAAAAAGTTCATATTTTTTCTCTCGATTGCAGATATGATTCCAGAAATTCGGTACTGGAGTGGTCTATCCTTCTCATTGATGATTCCAACCGCAGGTTAGTGGAGAAAAATAACACTTCATAAAGTTTTTTTCTTTTTTTTAATAGATGCGGCAGTTTCAGTTCATTGCTTACGAATGGGTCAATTAGGGTTATGTTTTAACGTCTAACGGGCCAAACAAGTAAATTATAAAAAAAAAGAGTAAATTTCTGTTTTCGTCCCTCAGGTTTGTCAATTTTAACTAGTTTAGTCCAAAAATCTAATTTATAACAAATCCAGCCCTGAACTTTGCATTTCTTAACGCTTTTCTTCCCTAAGGGTTGCTTTTCAATTAATTCTTAGGGATGAAAAGCGTTAAGAAATGCAAACCTTAGGGATGAAAAGCGTTAAGAAGTGCAAACCTTAGGGATTGTTTTGTTATAAATTAGATTTTTAGTAGTTAAAATGGACAAACCTCAGGGACGAAAACAGAAATTTTCTCTAAAAAAATTATAACACGTATTATTTTGTGGAAGTTTTTGCACAATAAGTGTTTTGAGTAGTGGTGGGCAAAAAAACTGGTTTGAAAAAAAAAGGGGGGAAAAGATTCGTTTTGAAAAAAAAAAAAAACTGGTTTTAACCCGACTCAGCCCGACAGTTTGGATAGCGGTTCGTATTCTGGATCTTTAATACCGGTTTATAAACCGGACCGATTCTAAAAAAAAAAGGTTTATAAACCGGCCCGAATCGAGACAAACTGGTTTATAAACCGGCCTGAATCGATCTAATGGGTTTGGGATTTGATCATTAGAAACCGGTTTTAAAACCGAGCCGGTTTGAAAAAAAAACGGTTTGTTTTCCCATAAAAAACGGTTTGTACACCTCTAGTTTCGAGTGAAACCAACCCAACCTGTTTTGACTTTTGAGTTTTGACTCTTTACCACAACCATCAACCTGCCTGTTTTGACTGATCCCTCATCCGAGATGTAATGTTGTGACTTGTGACATGATACGCAGCGGGTCGATGGAGTTTGTTGTTCCTCCAGCTGACACGTCAGCTTTCTTCCCGATTTCCGTGCGTTTCTCTGCAACCAGTACTTTCAGCAACATGAAGGTAATTTCTTCTATTCTTTTATTTTATTTAGAGTAAACTGCCATTTTGGTCCCTGTGGTTTGGTCACTTTTGCCACTTTAGTCCAAAACTCAAACTTTTTGCATCTGGTCCCTGTGGTTTCAGTTTTGTTGCCATTTTGGTCCAAAAATGAAATCAGGTCATATTTGTCTTATAAAATCCTGTTATTTTGTCCTTTTCCGCAGGGGCAAAATGATCATTTATTTTTTACAAATAAATACCATATTTTACAAGACAAATATGACCTGATTTGCCCCTGAGGAAAATGACAAAATTGCAGGATTTTATAAGACAGATATGACCTGATTTCATTTTTGGACCAAAATGGCAATAAAACTGAAACCACAGAGACCCAGATGCAAAAGGTTTGAGTTTTGGACTAAAATGGCAAAAGTGACCAAACCTCAGGGACCAAAATGGCAGTTTACTCTTTTATTTAATTTTATTATTTTTTTTAAATTAGTTAGATTACAAATGATGTGATCAACATTTGATTGCAGGTTGTGAATATCATCCCACTGAGAAATGGGTCTGCTCCAAAGTTCTCTCAGAGAACACAATTGGTTACAGACAGCTACCAAGTTGTTTGATTAAAGTTTTTATATTTCTATTATCTTTATTATTGTGTGTTATATAGTTTTCCTGCAATGGAAAGATTTAAATAGACTTTTGTCGCTTTATGAAGTTTTATAAAACCAAATAAACAGCTTTTAGTGTTTGGACAAAGAAAAGTGTTTTATTTTTATGTGCTCGTGTATTGGTTGATGTAATTTTGAAACTAGTTTTGGGTAGGTTTTAATGTTTGGATTTTGTTTAAAGCAGCCGTGTGGCTACGGATTGAACACTGTATTGCGCAATTCAGTCCTTGCACATGAGAGTTGTGATGACGGATGAGCGTTTAAAAGGGGTGAAAATAGGTTCACTGTCGATTGGGGTTGGGTTCAAGGCTCGGCGTTTGGTTGTGGTGAGTTGGTGACCGGAGGTGGTTTTAGGCACTACTAAGACTATGGGGGAGGGGAAGTCGCGTGGAAATGGAGCTGTGTGGCTTCCACGGCGTGCACACCATGCCGATGATGGTGTGAGAACGGTCTGCAGGTGGTGGCGTCAAAGCTTCTACCGGCGTGGCTTCCTTTTTTTCAAACAAAAAAATGTTGGTTGGTTTTCCGAAAACTAGCCATTCAAGGTTAACCGGAAAAAAGCTCTAAGTTCAACTCTTGTATTTCAAAACTATCTACTCAAAACCTCTTGACTAATTTAAACTCCTATATTTAAAACTTACTTCCGACATTTGAAACAAATGGAGCCGACCAAACAACCTGAATAACACCTTTTCCATTGCGAAACCCCCTCTGGTGTTTGGACCCAATAACGTGGAACCTGAAACCCGTCCGGTTGTTGAACACCTCTAGTTGTCGAACCCTATAACGTTACGGTTGTAGAAGGTGAAGTCTCTGTTCCATACAAAGACGAGATACCGTATTAGGATTTACCTGATATAGACGATGGCTAGGCACGACGTTCTTATGGTCCCGATATAGATGGTATTATAAGAAATGAGATCATCCGTGCTTTAATACCTCTACGAAGACAAGTTACGTTCAGGTTGGTCAAATGTCGATTACCGCTGGAAGTAATAGTTTAAATTTTAATGTAATTTTGATTATTAGTGTAATTTTAATTTTTAATGTAACTTTAATTATTAGTATAGTTTTCAATAATATTTTAATTGTTAAAATATAAAACTATTTAAAAATTAACGTGACAGCAGAAGTTGCAATAGAAGTGGTGGAACCATGCCCATCCGAAGTAGAAGAAAGTGAAAACATAGTGGAATCTAATTTAGCGATGACATGACTTTTCGATGGGCATGGAAAGGCAAGCCACGCCTAATAGTCTTACACGCGGATAACTAATTGGACCACCACCTAGAACCACATTAGTGTCAATGACCAACTTGCAAAGAGGCTTGAGGTTTTATTTATATAAATGGGGACAGGAAGGTTTGTGGTTTTATTTAATGGGAATGTGTGGTGGTGACCGGTGAGGGTGTTTATACTCTTGCTTGAGCGTGTTTGACGGAAATTTTGAGCTGAACCATTAGCTATGATTTACGAAAAAACAACCAAACTGGTCAAGCTACTTGGTCGACCTGGCAAGTCGGTTTCACGGGCTCGGCTTGACAATTCTAGCGACATTTTTTCTTCGTTAGCATAATTTGCTTTTAAGTTTATAAAAAATAAAGATCGTTCAAGTGTGAATAGGGTTGATAATTGCAACAAACACAAACTCTCCATTTCTGTAAAAATTTAATCACTGCATATATAACATTAATACAATTATAATGGAAATAGAAACATTAATAGAATTATAATGGAAATAGAAACATTAATAAAATTATAATGGAAATAGAAACATTATTATTATTAATAGAATTATAATGGAAATAGAAACATTAATAGAATTATAAAGGAAATAGAAACATTAATAGAATTATAATGGAAATAGAAACATTATTAATAGAATTTTAATGGAAATAGAAAAATGGATCAACCACTTTCTAGTGGAACAATGTGAATATCCATGATCTACAATATCGAACAAAGTTGAAACGTCACATCAACCCCATATATGTACCAATGTGGGTGTGTAAAAATATAACATGATATATTTTTTACAATTCATATTACAGTATCTATAGTATAAAATGTTTTATTTTCTTTATAGTCACGAAATGAAATAATATCCGATCAAATTGACGTCTTTATTCTTTTTTTTTTAACGGTCAACAAATCAATCCCGAGCACTCTCGAGGCACCCATTGGACAAACGGAGTACTCCGAGAGTAACCCGAGTGGTTCACCATCAATTCCGGGGAAAACCCGGTAACCACCCGCCCGTAGGCACGACGGTAAATTACCAGTAAAACCCGTTCGGCTCAAGGATCAAACCCAGGTTTACCTGGATCTCCTATTGATGCCCACTAGTGCCTCACTCCTTTTTTGCACCAAATGGGAATTGAACTTGAATCTTCAAAGAATAACTCAAGTCCTCATACCACTTGAGCTAAAGTTATTTCACTTGACGTCTTTATTCTATTTTGGCATATCATCATAATAAAAAAAATATATATATACAACCCAAGTATATTTAAGTAAAATATAGTAAATTACTATTAAATAAAAATACATTAATTACACTACATAAAAAGTATATAAACTCTTCAGAAAATTCAGATATAAGTTCGATACCTACTTATATTACTTTTTATGGATTAAGGCAATGAAAGATTTGAGCTACGCCTTGTGAGAGGTTGTCAGTTCGAATCCCGAGCCCACTTGGGTTTTCGTCCCACCGTGTGTTTTGCAAGAGAGTTCTGCTCTTGTGGTGACACGACTGTCAAGTGACAGCTAGCGATATGGTTTCCCAGGAAACGCCCCAGCCAAACTCTAAAGCTAGCGTGGGTCCGTTAAGACAACATAGTCTTGCCTGAGTGGGTTAACGGGGCTCTTCAATTTTAAGAAGTACGGTTGCCAAAACACAAGAAAGTCTCAGTTCAAAAAAAAAAAAAAAAGTGGCTAAATTAGATATTTTCCTAGTGGTTGTAATTGCACTTTTTCCCCACTTCAAAAGATTAAACCATTCACCAACTTTCAGCCTAATTAAAAGTTACAAACAAACTCCTCTATTTTTCTACAATGCACTATTTTAGCCCATAAGAAAAAAAAAAAAAAACAAACAAAAGTCTACCCTTCACAATATGATTTATGTCCAGCCTGTCAAGAATCAGCAACACCTAGGATTCGAATGTTTAACCGCCGAAGCCAAACCGAATGCAATATCATATGAAAAACGTCGTACCTCTTTGGCGGATAGTTAACCTCGAAATGACGTCGAACTTGTTTGCCGCGTCTTTGCATTCTTAGATATTGGCTTGTAGATATTCTGGTTAAGATGTTTTTAAGGTTTGGGATATCCTCGACCGCAAGTATAACCGCAAAGGATTTCCAGTTTAGGACGTCGCTAAAAGGGGCCACGTAATGGTCCTTGATGAGGACTGGCACACAACCGGTGTAGAGTGCTTCAACCATTCGTGGGCTCGCCACTTCATACCCGCTAGGGGAAATGCAATACTTGCTTTGTCTCAACATACCCATGTACGAAACGCCCTTTGGTAGGTACTTGTGAACTTGCACGTCGGGGTCCTTGTCCTGCCAGTGCTCCAAAAGTATTGGTCTGATAGGACCATGGACCCCGCCAGCAAAAAACGCCAAAAAGGGCCGATTCCTCGGTGATGGGCCACCTAGTATCCCACGTGTTGTTCCGTCGGGAAGTAGGATTTCAGGGATTGACACATCTTTCGAGGGATTAAACCCTTCTGAGGTATTTGCATTGCATAAAGCTCGGATGGAGTTCTTGAAGAGGTATGGGACGGCCTTTGATAACTCGGGACCCTACATCACACCATACATTATCTTTTAAAATCACGAAAGGGAAATAACAAAAAACAAGAAACCAAGGTATGCTACACGAATTTACTCACCCAATCGTGGCAAGCAACGGTGAAATGATCGGCTCCTAGGCTTCGGTTCCAAAACGGATACTTGGAGCCCACAAGATCAACATAATCTTTAACCGTTTGCTTCATGGGACGCCAATGGTCGACATGAGGATCACGCTCGAAGATAAAACGTACCATCATCGTTGCACTCATCGGTAAGAAAAACGTGTGCGCTTTTTCGGGGTTTCTTGTTCGAAACTTGGTAGTTTCCATGTGGTATATAAAATTACCTTCCATTGAATATATGTTTTTACAAGGACCACTATGGAATATTGGGGGTTCTCCTTCTTCATATACAAACACCTTGAATAGCTTCTCCATCTCTAAATAACTCCTTTAAAAGTCAAAACAAGAGTCAACTTTCTAGTTACAAAACATCAACATAATACAACTCATTATGCATAACGATCCTTCAAGAGTTTTATACCTATGAAACGAGGCAGCGTTCCAATACATTGGACCTTCCGGGACATAATCCGGATCATGAGTTCTATTACTTGATTCCGCTTCTTTGATTGCAGCTCGAACCCATCCAAGACGGGCTTCGAGCTTATCCAAACTCGTGTACTTCCTGTTAATGTCTCCGTCAACAGGAAGTACATTAGTTTGATTAACAGAAACAAAAATGTCGGGTCCACTTAGTGTCGCATTCAAATCGTCTTCCTTAGCAACAACCTGTCAAAACATCATAAGATAACTATATGCTAAGGTACAATCAATCTATTTCAATACTTGAATAATCAATAGTCAAACTATATTTTAAGACCACATAATTTTAAAACACACTTGACTATAAATAATAAAGATGGAATTATCTTTCAGTTTCATATCTTTGGTATTAATTAATTATCTACTAGGACAGAGGTAAGATTTGCCCCCCGTCACATCCTTTCCAGACCATACCAATATGCTATGAACGGATTATAATCATATTTAAATAAAAATAATTATATATTATTTATAATATGCGATAAAACTTTATAGCATTACTTGTAAAACTTAATTAGACAAATAGAAGCAAGAGATTCCAGTAAACAGAAAAAGGTTAAAACAAACAAACTATGGCGTAGAAAGAATATTTTTTGTGGCTGGTCCTAAAACATCCTTTTCTCCGATTGCTACATCAAATTCCAAAGATAATAATAAAGTTCAACAAAATAATTCTTCTTATATATATCAAAGATACTAGAGATAATATATCATTATCTTTAATTTAATAATATATAATATCCACTTATCTAGGAATCTAATTCAATATATTACTTATTAAATTAACAAAAAAAAGAGAGATTATACTTAGCTTGATTAGGTTAGCGAGTCTAATTGATATACTAATCATACAAATATAAAGCAATTTACATATTTAAATTATGTAATTTCTATTATACAATATCGTGTAATACACATGTCTATAACCTAGTTAGTATAATGTAGCTATCCATTATGTTATTACTTTCGCATAAGGTAAAGTTCCTTGATAAATCTTGTTTTGGGTAAAGAATTTATCTACGGATCAACAAGTAACTTACATATATGAACCTCCGAAATAAATAATAAAAAATACGGATTGATTTATAAAATTATTATTTACAAACTGAGCTCGAGCTTGACATATAAAGACTAAAAAATGACTCTAGCCAAGATGAAACTATTTGATTGAGATCAATTTACCTAGCTTAATCGAGCTCGAGCTTGAGTCTGGTAGACTAGATTACACCTTATTAACCAATATTAATTATAACTAATTCTAACTATGTTAACATATAACTAAAAACATTAATTGAAAAATTAACCACAAACCACTCATTGTTATCCAATCTTCTTCATAAATTCTCAAAAAAAACTTGTTCATCAATTTAAAAAAAAATGGAGAAACAAACCACTCATTATTATCCAATCTTCTTCATAAATTCTCAAAAAACTTGTTCATAAATTCTCAAAAAAAAAAAAAAAAAAAAAAAGGAGAAACAAACCACTCATTGTTATCCAATCTTTTTCATAAATTCTCAAAAAAACTTGTTCATAAATTCTCAAAAAAAAGGAGAAACAAACCACTCATTTTTATCTAACCTTCGTCATAAATTCTCAAAAAAACTTGTTCATAAATTCTCAAAAAAAAAAAAAAAAAAAAAGGAGAAAATGACTTACAGGCAATTCAACATCCATTTCATCTTCCATACCCAATGGTGGATAAGAAGAATTATAACTCTGAAAACCTTCCACCGGTGGCTCCGCCACCTCACCACCACCATCCACCACCGCCGGAGCTACAGCCACCACCGCCACGTCATCTTTCACCACAGAATACTTTGACCCATCAACCCAGTTTGACTTTTTTACACCAATAAACACTGCCACCACCATAAACGGTAAAATACACCACAAAAGCTTTGTTGAAGATGTTCTTGAATTCCTCCATGAACCCATTATTATTGTTACCACTACTTTCTCTCTCTAGAAACTAAAGTTATGATCAAACTCTTTCAAACACTAAATTCTAAAACACTTCATCTTCGTATGAAATTTAGAACATGTATGGAATAGGATACCTTGCCAAAAAGCAAGTTAAATCACTTGAAACAACTTTCTCTCTCTATATCTATCGGTGTATCTATAGGTTTCTCTCTCTAGAAACAACAACAGAGGAAGTTTAACAATTGGTGAAAGATGGTTGCGCCACCACGCCAAGCGTCTCCTCTTGTTTTGTTCTCTGTTTTCGAGCTGTTTGTTATTCATGCAAAAAAAAGAAATTTATTTTCTTAAATATTTAATATTTTTTTACAACTTATTTACGGTTATGCCATCCGATGCTTTAACCGATGATCTCATAAATTTTATGGTTTTTAGTTCCTAGATGTTTACCCACGCGCGTTGGCGGAGTGTGGGGGTCATGCTCTTTGTGGACTCCAAAAACATATTTTACCGTTTTTTAAGCCGAAGCATTTAAGATGGGTATATCACATACCTGACGAGTATTGAGTCGGGTATATGTATGGAAAAAATATTTTACGGGTATAAGATTTGATGATACCGGACCCGATTACCAGAAAGTATATACAAGTTACCCGAAATATATATCCGAAAACTTTTAGAAATTCATATTTAGTAATGATCTATTCTTGTAGTTTTATTATTTGAAAAATAAAGTTTTAATTTGAAAAATGTATTTTAATAACATTATTCATATCTATATGCTATGAAATACAAAATTATTTTTTCAGGTTAATATTATAACATATATACACTTTAAAATATATTAAATATTATCAGTTCGCAAGCTACACTAGTGTTCACTCTTAAACCTAATCCTATGTAGGGGTGTGCAAAAAACCGAATTAACCGAACCATAACCAAATTAACCGACAAAACCGAGCCAAAAAACCAAACCAAATAAAAAACCGGTGGGTCGGTTAATGGTTTTTTTGAAAACCGAAAGTAGCGGGTCGGTTATGGTTATCATTTTTTCCATACCCACCATAACCGAACCGAACCGACATTTAATAAATTTTTGTAGGATTTAGGACTTTTCATATTTCTAATATTTTATGTTTTTTACTGAAGATTTTTAGTACTTATGAGTTTTTCATATCATTTTGTGGTTTTGGTTGAATGTTTATTTGAATTTATGGAATGTATCATATCCTTTATTTGGATATTCGATAATAATTGGTATTAATATTATAGATTATATGTATTTGTTAATACTATGTAATATATTAATATACACAAATATGCAATAACAATTTATTCCATGTTAAAAAAATTAAGCTATTTTTAGCTAAGCTAAATACACGGTTAACCACTCATAACCGACCCGCTATAGCCATCAAAACTGAATAACCATAACTGATCGGTTATGGTTATGGTTATCCAATAACCGACATCACGGTTATGGTTATGGTTTTTGGTCAAAACCGACCCAAACCGACCCATGCACACCCCTAATCCTATATATGTATATATTAAAAATATAAAATCAGAAAGGAAAGTAAAAAATATATACACACATAAAAATCTCAACGGATATACCCGAAACCCAATATTTCTGAGTATGTCCAATACCTAACGGGTAAATATCCGTCAACTACCCGACCGGTAATGAGCCGTATATAGGACATGATCCGTCAAATATCTGACCGATAATGAGCCGTATATAGGACATGATTTTACAACCTTGTAAAATATGGAATTAACCATACCCGACTCATCCGCCCATTGCCATCCTTATGTGGACCGTTGGATGATATGGAGATTTTGGTGTGCACGCGCGAGTGTGGGAAGTGGGTGGGGAGAATGTGTAATAAAGATGTTGCCGCTTTGAAACATAAGTTGATCTGATTTACCGGCTATTTTTAGTGCTTTTAAGTGTTTGCTTTTATTGACGAAAATACCCTTGGTCTTTTGTTTTTTTATTGGAAATATATTTGGTAAAATTAGTAAAAGCGCAACAATAATTAGTCAGATTCTCTGGATGAGAATGAGAAATGAAATGAAATATTATTTTTGTTTTGTATTTTATAGTCAGATTCTCTGGATGAGAATGAGAAATTAAATGAAATAGTTATCGAAATGTGAGTTTGTATTTGAAAAATTCCCTTATTTTTGTTTTGTATTTTATTTTTAGAAATATTAGGTGAAATTAGTAAAAATGCTACAATAATTCACTAGATTCTCTAGATAAGACTGATTAAATGAAGTAAAATAGTTATCGAGAAATCGGAAGTTAAATGCCATTTTAGTCTCTGTGGTTTGGTCCATTTTGGCAGTTTAGTCTAAATGTTTCATTTTTTGTCTGTGTGTCCGAAAATGTTTCACCGTTGTCATTTTAGTCTACTGTGTTAACTTCATCCATTATTTCTGTTAACGAGAAGAACAATTCAGTCATTTTATATGACCGAATTACCCTTCTCGTTAATAAAAAAATGGATGAAATTAACCAGCTATTGGACTAAAATGGCAACGCTGAAACATTTTTGGACCTACAAGTGAAAAATGAAACCTTTGGACTAAACTGGCAAAATGACCCAAACAACGGGGACTAAAATGACATTTAACTCGATTTTATATTTAAACTTATTAAGTACGTATTTTAGTTTTAGAATCTAATTTTTTTCCGTGTAAATAACATTCTACTAGAGTAATTACACATAATTACCCTACTAGACTAAATACATGATTTTTTATTATTTTTTTCACATTTTGTAACTAAACATCATGCTTAAGTAGAGGGAAAAATCCAGTCCTTCACTTCTCATGTTAAGATCATTTTGTATATTAAGATTCATTTATATTTAATACTTATACATAAAATATATAATAAACTTCTATTTGTTTTTTCAAGACAAGTACACAAGCAAACATGTATCTAAATTCTACCTTCTTGCATGGGCGATAACTACTTTCTACTTGATGACTAATTATCTAATATATGTATACTTTAATATGAGGTTTCAAACGAATGATCATTGTTTGATAATCGTTATTTTCAAATTTTATATACTACCATGAGTTATGGCATATATACAAGCTACGCCTAGAATTTTATAAGAAACATGTGTTTTTTAAGTGATAACTACATTTTATTTGAAGACTAATTATTTAATGTATACTAAATATAGGATTATGATCAAATACAAAGGCTCCTAATTATAATAAGAGTATAAAAGTTCCTAAATAAACTCACTACAAAAAAAACCCCTAAACACCCACCACCACCACCCAAAAACCAAAAACCTAAAACCCCACTAAATATAAGGGTGCAAATTTTATATACTACCATAGGTTTTTTTTTTTTTTTTTTTTTTTTTGGGGGGGGGGGGGGTAGGGGTGGAGGAGGGGAGGGGGTTAGGTTTTTTGGTGACATATATTATTTATTTATTTATTTTACGGGTGGAGGTTTAGGTTTTAGATTATTGAACATTTATCATTCTATTCTTACACTTCTTACAATTAAGAGTATTTATAGAATAACTTAACCCACTAAATATAAGGTTTCAAACCACTGATCTTGGTATTATTATTGTTATCTCCAAATTCCATAGGCTACCAATAGTTATGGTTAGCCGGACACATAAGGTATAGTTTTTTTTTTGGGTAAATACATAGGGTATAGTTTCATAAGGTTTCAAAACCTATCTTCTTTAAAAATAAACTAATCAATTAACTTTTCTAATTTCTTTATTAAGAATTTATTAAGAATCATATGTGATAAAAAATAAACTAATCAGTCAACTTTTCTAATTTCTTTAGGGTGAAGGGGGTGCACCTCTAATTAGGTGAGTGAAATTTTTTTTTTTAACCCAATCATACGTTGCCATGTCATTTCCCCTCTATAACTCCCCTCTTGTCCAAAAACGTACGGGGTGCACCTCTCTTAGGGAAGTTGTTTTTTTATTAAAAAAAAAAACAAAACAAAAAGATGATTGGTTGTTACAAGCCATGGGGCCCACCATCAATTATCTTCTTGTTCGGTGTCTAATCCCCCAACCACCTCACCGATTTGGGCTACCCGCATGAATGGCGGTGTCTTACCGCTCGGCATTTTGGGTCACCGAAGGGGGTTGCCGAAGGCACCCCGTGTACCCTTATTAAGAATCATATGTGATAACATAAAGAAAATCAAGTTATAATTAATAACATTAGGTAATATGAGCAAACATATGTTATCAATAGGCCACCTAAAAATAAAAAATAATAAACACATAAATAGACAAATCACATGTAACTAAACAGTTATTTCAACAATTGTATCTATCACATAACTAAATGTTAAAGCCGATATATGAAAAAAAAAAACAATAAATGTATTACTTTTAAGTCTTTAACGTGTCTATTTATAAAAAAAAAAGGTCTTTAACGTGTCATCAAAATATATATATTAAGATGGTTTATCTTGTTTTGATGGATAATGACTGAGCATCTCATTTTCAAGTTGTCGAAAATACAATCTTAATCTTGAAGGATAAAAAGATTATTACATTCTCAATCATTTACTATAAACTAATTGAAAAAAATTCCTGAAGTTTGGTTCGTGTCACTTCTCTATTTAGTCGAATTGCAATGACAATGACATCGAATTAGTTATTCATACTATAACGTATTAGCATATTTCTTAATTATTAAAGTATTAATTCTGAAGAAACACTAGAAGATGGAGTAATTGACAAAATCGTCCCTGAGGTTTGAGTATCTTTGTCATTTTCATCCAAAACAATTTTTTTTTTTTTGTACCATATAGTCTTTCACTTTTTGGATTTTTGTCATTGTTATCCAAACGTCTAACTTTTTTTTTTTGCCAAAATCGTCCTTGAGATTTGAGATTTTTGTCATTTTCATCCAAATGTTTGTTAGATAAAATAAAGTAAATTAGATGTTTGGATGAAAATGACAAAAAAATCTCAAAAGTGAAGAAACTATATTGTACAACAAAGTTGTTTTGAATGAAAATGACAAACATACCCAAACCTCAAGAACGATTTTGACAATTTACTCTACAATTTATTTACATACGTATAAATAAAAAGTGTATACCTTTTGTACTTAGACTATTAATTTCATTTTTTTATCATATAATTTCAAGAATCACAATGGATTTATATATATTTAAACCATTTTTATTGGTATTATACTATTTTCTCACATCATGTGGAATATTTTAAAACATAATCGATTTGGGAACTAACTAGCAACTAATGTGAGTAAATTTTGTCCTAGACGATTTTACAAGACATCTGGCCTTTTATAACTGATGTTTTTTGCGTCATGCTTTCAAGATTCAACTACTAGAAACTCTATAAAACAGATGATTTTTTGTTAATGATTTAGCCGTAGATCGAATGTCGTAAGAAAATCATTCAAAGGGAAACTTAGTAGACAATGCATCGAAATCTATTAGATTTATTATTTTACAAAGAAAAAAACTATTTTATATGTTAAAATTGCTAAACCTAAAAAGTTTTTAAAATATTGTTTATTTTTCACAAATCATAAATGTCTTATTCAATTAAATTGAAAGCAAATTCTAACTTTGTGTTTTGCATGTTTCCAATTAGAAAAAGTAATCTTGTATATAATAACTTTTTCTGTTATCTTAAAAGATAAAAAGTCCTACTTTATCAGTTTAAACACTAAGATCATGTTTAACGTTACCAAGGTTTAGTCAGACTTTTATAAAGTGTAAATTTGACTATTTATATAAAAGGTTTTACGAGAAATCTGGCCTTTTATAACGGATGTTTTTTACGCCATGTTTTCAAGATTCAACTACTAGAATCTCTAATATAAAAGGTTTTACGAGAAATCTGGCCTTTTATAACGGATGTTTTTTACGCCATGCTTTCAAGATTCAACTACTAGAATCTCTATAAAACAAAATTTTTGCTTAATGATTAGCCGCAGATTGAATATCGTAAGAATATCATCTAAAAGAAAACTTAGTAGACGATGCATCGAAAACCATTAGATTTGTTATTTTACAAAGAAAAAAAAAGCCATTTTGTATGTTAAAATGGCAAAACTTAAAAGTTTTTAAAATATTGTTTATTTTTTATCAAATCTTAAATGTCTTATTATTCAATTGAATTGCAAGCAAATTCTAACTTTGTGATTTGCATCTTTTCAATAAGAAAAAATAATCTTGTGGTATATATATTAACTTTTTTCTGTTATTTTAAAAGATAAAAGTCCAACTTTTCATCAGTTTAAACACTAAAATCGTGTTTAACGTTATCAAGGTTTAATCAGACTTTTATAAAGTGTACATAATAAAAAATAAAAAAATAAAAGGTTATCATATATAATGAAAAGGGTAAATTAGACTTTTTAGATGGGGAGTGCATGGGTGGTCACCGCAGGGTCACTCACGGTCACACCTCTAATCTTTATTTATTACTGTAAACGGAAGAATTTGAGCAACCACCGCCATTGAAAATAAAAGATGGTGTAAATATGGGAACACATGAACCTCAGCAGTCAAATTTGAGCTTTTATTACACATGGACGCGTAACGGCTTCATCCGTGATGTGTTTTTTTTTTTTTTTTTTTTTTTTTTTAATGTGTATATATATATATATATATATATATATATATATATATATAGGGAAAAGATCAAATAGTAAGTTTATTTTGGCTAGGAAGTGTAGGAAGCAATAGGATTAGAACATGTGACAACATTTAAAATAAAGAAAAAGGGTATTTTAGTCAATCCAACCCTTTCTTCTTCCTTTTCAAAACCCAGTAACTTCAAAACCCACCATTTTCAAAACCCACCATCTTCAACCATTTCCTCACTTTCTATCTCAATAATCACAACATTATAGTGCGATTTTCATCACAAATCAATGATTTAAACACCCGATCAACGTGTTCTTCAGCTTTTTTTTTTTAAGAAAACCCAGTTTAATTTCATAAAACATCTCGTTTTTTCCGGTGATTTTGAAGATAATCACTCGATTCGTTCGATTCGAGCGTTGATAAGTGTTTCCATCATTCAAACTTCGTCAATTGTTGAAGAAATCACTTCGATCCATGTAAGAAATTCTTTAATTTCATTTTTACGATCTAGGTTTTTTATTTAGTCATTGCGTTTTACGATCTTGGCGAGGGTCCGGGGGCAGCGCCCCTGGCGGGGTCCAAGGGGCAGAGCCCCTGGCTGGGGTTGAGCTGTAAACAACAGGTTCTGGTCACTGCGTTTTAGTTAGATTCTGGTTCTGTGAACAACAGCTTTTGGTTCTATGAACAAGAGTTTCTGGTCATTGCGTTTTAGACAGTTTCTGGTTCTGTGAACAACAGTTTATGGTCATTGCGTTTTAGACAGTTTCTGGTTCTGTGAACAACAGTTTCTGGTCATTGCGTTTTAGAAATAACACATTTTTGAAGTGTTTTTGTCACACCCTGGCTTTGCGGAAGCGTGGTTAATTTGGTGTGACTTCTTAATACCATAGCTTAATCATAACAAAGCTATATGAATTAAAATATGCAAGATCATCCATTGATAATAAAAATATTAAACATTGTCTTAACGGGTTAACATCCAACAACCATAAACTTGTCTAAACATTACAAATGCAAACTTAAAGTAAACATGGTTCAGGGACTGTGACTTGTCCAGGAAAGAGTCACAAGTCTCGAACCCTGGATGACCTCGGGCCTAATGCAGCGGAAAACAAGCCATACCGCGCCAGATCGTTAGTTTCCTGAAATACATGTAAGTTGAAAAATCAACAATAATGTTGAGCGAGTTCATGCGATAGTGAGTAAATAAACCTTTATATTTATCAAAAACCTGGTATGTAGCAAATAAGGAAAAAGAGATCACCAATGGTTTGCAAGGCCATTGATATGTGTGAAGTGCAAGTAGGGATGACTCAAACCTAGCGGATTTATGCGTCGGGCACTAAGTCACCCCGAGGTCCGTTCAGCTGGACCTGGGGCTGGGCTCGCTACACCCAGATAGATCTACCGCTCCTGTCCCTCGGTCCTACTATGAGGATTAATGGCCTCAAGTTTCCGCCTACCCACTCACATGATCTAAGTAACAAACCTCCTTACGCTAATCATACCATGTATAAACATATTCATAATCATTGTAACATGTATTTCACCCCCGCAGTTTAGAAAACTGAAAACAGTTAAGAGAAAAGGGGGACATGAACTCACAGTCAGTGCGTAGCTAAATCAAGCACTCCAAATGTCCGAAAGCTGTGCAACGACCTACATGTGCTAATTCTATTAGACGGATGGCCGTGCTTTAGCTTTATAGTTAAATTTTCGGGAAACAGTTAGACAACTGTTCCTTGTATATATTTGGTAGTAAATCTCCTTCCCAAGGATGGGGGAATTAATACATGTGCGTTTATGATATTAAGTCTCACTTAATATATTTTATTTCTCATTCCAAAATATAACTATTTTTCTCAAAAATAATATATTTTCTCTTCGCATAATACTTTCCAAAATAATACGTTGACAATATCCGCATTTATGAATATTTCCGGATAAGGCGTAAGTTACGTTTTGGCGATTTAGTGGTAATAATAATTACCGTTGTAACTTATATGTTTGTCGTGTAGGCGTTGGTATTATTTTGGGTTCGACAAAGTTTGTAAATATTATTTTTACTCTAAAAAAATAATATTTATATATTTTCACAAAATAATCATAAACAGTGTGGTGAAAAATATATTTATCGAATAAATATTTATCACGTTTAGTTTTGTGAAAAATCCCACCTCCGATTATTTAATAAATAAAGTCATGGCGAAATATATTTTGAAAACATTTCAAAATAGTTTAACACTTGCAAATAATTCTAAGTGTTAGATTTTAGAAAAATTTCGCCAGAGTTTCCCCTGTAACTGGAGGTGGCCACGCTTTCAAGCGTATCATTTTCTTTTACAAAATCATTCCAACACTTCTTTAAATCAACCAATCAATTTCCGATACTTCAAACCAGTTTTAACACATCGAACTAGTAGACTAGTATGTAAAGTCGCGTTGTTACATGAACTTGTAATTTTTCCGAAAGTCGTAATGTAGATCACCTTATATTTAGTGGATCTATGTATAAAATAGTTTAGTCTTGTAAAAACCCCGTTTTTGGAACAAATCATCCTTTACAACTTCCCGACAACTTTTATAAAAATTGTTATTTTGTCGGATCTTTCGTTTCACAAGTGTTTATACACTTGTAGTTTGTAAAAATCATATTTGTTAACATGTTACCCAACTTTTATAAAACATGATTTTCTCGACACTTGGTTCTATGAATATACCACTTGTACATACGTAGATCGGCTCGTTTTAAATACTATTTTACAAGTCAAAATACTTTTACACAAGTTCATGTTTCTCGTGTGGTGGAGTTTCACCTTTTAACCCTTGTACCAATAGAAACAAGCGTATGTCAAGATTCGTGATCTTGACAAAGTCGGGTTAAACGATGATAAGAGCCACCACATCGTAGATCGGGCCTCAACAATCAACATATTTGAATACTACGACTTTTACACGCGTTATAAGCTTTTAACCAACAATATTCGAGTTTTAGTAGTCTTTAAAGATTCAAAACGCATGATTCCAACTTTTAACCGTTAAAAATCATTTTAACCACTTTAGATACGATCAAGAGCGAGTTTTAAACATTATACCTCTAGCTCGGGGCTAGGGAAGAATCTAGTCGGAAATGGCGTGGATAAAAGCAAATGAACGAGGTCCTTCAACTTCCGCTTGCTTCAAGCTTCCTTATACGTGACCCGAACACCTTGTATAAGCTTGGAATGGCTAGACAAGACTCGAGAATGATGGATGGATTGTGGGTGCTCTCGGCCGAGAATAGGGAGGAGAGGAGAGAGTAGAAAGTGTTGGTGATTTGTGGTGTCAAGTCTTGTGGGTTTAGTGTGGATTTTATAGACAAAACATGAGCCATCGTCCAACGGTTTCTTATGTTCTCTAGATATCCACAATCAACAAATAAAATATTCAAAAGCTTGTACCCTCTTGTCCCTTGGTTTGGCCGAATCCTTAGGGGGAAAGGACATCCGGTTCGTTTCCAATCACACGGTTAGAGTTCAGTTATGTTAAGTAGGTTAAGTTTAGAGATTAACCCCGTTAGTTGTTTGATGCGTTATAAAGCGGGTGTTAGGGTAATCAGGGACCCTAACTGGCTCAGAAAAAGACTAATAATATTTCTGGCAATATTTTTATGTTCCGGGTATAGTCCGGTTGTTCGGTTGGATAGTAATCCGTTAAAGTGCTTAAGTAATCCTTTAAGCGTCGTAAATAATATTTTTAGCGACACAATTTATTCTGCAAAGTGTCAGGAATATTTCCTCATATTTTGGCACTTTATTAATTAGCTAGAAGCTAGTATGTTGATAAAAGTGCTGTGTTTCGTGCTTAGAGTACGTTTTAGGCACATCCAATCTCTGTATCTTATTCCTAGAAACGCAGTTATACAACCCTTGTATCCCTACACACACTATGGGTGTAGTAAAATATTTCTGGCTCATTCAGGCCTTTAGAGGCAGTGTCTGCCTGCTGTTGGCTATATCAGCATGTCAAATAGGTTATCCGTTCAAGTGCTACTGTGCTTTTGTGCATCATGTTTGTCACTAGAGTTCAGTGAGTAAATAATGTAGTGACGGAAAAATCAAAGTATGATGCAGATATGTACAAGTATCAACAATCAAGTAGCAGTTTATCAGAAATCTCAGTTAAGCACAGTAATTAGGCAACAATTAATAGTTAATTAAGTCGTACGGATACCTGGTTTTGTGAGGGTTGTCACAGTTTTTACTCATTGCGTTTTAGGTAAACACATTTTTATGTGTATTTAGTTCATTGCGTTTTAGAGAGAACAATTTTTTTTGTGTTTTCTGGCCATTGCGTTTTAGAAATAAGACATTTTTAAGTGTTTTGGGTGCATTGCGTTTTAGAAATAATACATTTTTAAGTGTTTTCTGGCCATTGCGTTTTAGAAATAAGACATTTTAAGTGTTTTGGGTGCATTGCGTTTTAGGTAAAACACATTCAGTCCATTGCGTTTTAGAAAGTACACTTTCTTTTGTGTTTTTAGGCTATTGCGTTTTAGAAATAAGGCATTTATTTGTGTTTTCTAGTCATTGCGTTTTAGAAATAAGACATTACTTTGTGTTTTTGGTGCGTTGCGTTTTAGAAAAAGTCATTTTTTTATGTTTTTTTTCATTGCATTTTACGCATCTGGGTTTTCTCCATTGCGTTTTACGCAACTGGGTTTTCAAAAAAAAATTTCGAAAATATAACAATAGTATACTCGTTTTAAAGATAAAAGAACGCTCGTTTTTTGGTGCAATTTTTATAAAAAAATAATGTCGTATGAAAAAGTTATTAACGTTTAAAAAATTGGGGGGGGGGGGGGAATTGGAGGAGAGAGAAACTATTGTGCTGGATTGACTAGAATGTCCCTAACAAACCCACGCGCCTCTTTTTTTTTTTTTTTTTTGCTTCAATTTCATTCATTTAATCTTAGCCCTTGATTAGCTAAATAGATGGTCAAGATCACTTCCTAGCCAAATATACTTCCTATTGTATATATATATATATAGGGAATTGAGCTGCCTGACATTTCCCTATTGACTCGTACAAATTATGAGTTTTTCTCAGTTTAGAATTACGATTTTACCCCAAGTTCAAAATAACGATTTTACCCAACTAAAAATTATAATCTTGCCATTGCTGTAGCGTTTGACCGATTTTTAATCATCTGACACAAACTCATTGGTCCGGACAAATTACAATTTTACCCCCGGCTCAGAATTACAATTTTGTCTCCAACTCAAAATTACAGTCTTGCCATCCCTTTAGTTTTTTTTTTTTTTTTTGTAGCAAGTGTTTTGGTTTAATTGGTTGACTCAATGTAATTTTTATCCGTGCCGGACAGCCGCCTAGCACAAGCTCGTTGGTTCTAACAAATTACAATTTTTGCCGCAGAGCAAAATTACAGATTTACCATCGTTTTCTGTTATTTTGTCAGACAAATTATGATACTTTTTTGTTTCAATCAGTTAAAAAATATTTGCCCTAACGCTCCCAACGCTTGCGGAACATAAAACTACTTAACATAATATATAACTCTATACTCCATTCGGCTCCTTAAAATCTTGAAAGACTGGTTTTGAACAAGATGAGTCGGATTTAAGTTTAATTTATACCTTTTATATTAGATAAAGGGGTCCGGTTTCAGTATAACATATACATGATATATTATTGTATAAATAACTTCAATAACACCTAAATAATTCACACACATGTTTATACACACACTTAAAATTATTAAAAAAAACATATATGAAAAACGTAAATAAAGGGGGAGGGGTGGTTATCACTTGCAAAAAATCTATCACTCACAACATCCAATCAAGTTCCGTCATGTCATCAACCATTATTCCATCACTCACAACCTTTTTTAGTGACAATAGTCATCACTCAAAACACCCAACAATAAACTCTCACACCCCTTCACATTCAATTATCACATAATAGCCCATAACGCGTGAAATATATCACGGAATCCTTCCGTCACTCGTTGAATTATGATGGTGGCGGTGGTATGTTGCTATCCATCACTCGTTGAACTCACTCATCACGGACAAAACTTTCCCCACCCCCACTCCCCTAATGAAACTAAATTATAACTAAGTTTTATATAAAATAATAAACACGTAAAAATCAAGTTTATAATCTATTGGGTTACCATTTAACACACTAAGATATTAATGGGCTAGATTTTCTCTCATCCGCCTCATTTAAATTTAGTTTTATGCGGATTTTTATTTACTTTATTTATCTAAAAATTATTATTTCAATTTTATTTACTTTAAATAATACTATATGCGTGTACATATATTTAAGACCACGATTTCTTAAATTTAAATAATACTATATGCGTGTACATATATTTAAGACCACGATTTCTTAAAAGTTGTAATGCATCGTGTGATATATATAGTACCTCAACCATTTATAGGATGTAAATGTAAATGTCGCCAACTACCCATTTAATTACATAATAAAAATGCATGTCAAAAAACTTGTATCCCTAAATAAAAACAACCACTACGAGATTGTACACCTAAAAACAACCACTACGATATTGTACACCTCATATCTACACACATACGCAATTTTTTTAGATAAAAACATCAACCGGTCTTATAGATTAAAACTAATGAGGTGAAATTAACAATTTCTTAAGAGTATGTTTTTTTTTTCTTTTTCTTTTTGTTGTGGAGTGAGGAAAATAAGACACGTGTATCTTTTATTGCATGCAGCCAATAAAACCTGCCACATGCAAAAATTTCAGAACTCTAAAAGCAATAGTAATATTTTTCAACTTAACCCATCAAATTGAATAAAAAATAACAATCGGTGATGTTTCATTAGTAAAGCAAAATCTTTAAAAACACTTAGATTAAAAAGAGAAAGAAAGGTCTTGAGTTTAAGTCACACAGATAGTAGAGGATTAAAAAAATTAACCATTAAAAAAAACATATGTTAATTAAACATTATTAAATCAAAACACATTCACTAATATTATTTTGATACTAATAAGTCAAGTGCTATAACTTGTAAAACCATTTTAAAGTAACCTTTAACGTATAATATATGTACCAAGCATATTTTAGTAATTTCACAATTGAAACAAAATTAGTTCTAACCATATGAGTCATAGTGGTATGTTCCTGATTGCATGCCACCTCTCATGTCTAAACGATTTGTGTTTCCCAAAGATTTTATTAAAAGCCAAAAAGTTTGGCAATTTGCTAAAAATACACATTTATTAGTTTTCTTTAAATTTTGTATATTTTTTAAAATCCATAAAAAGAATCAAACAATTAGGTTGAAGCAACCCTTAAAGTCCACATGAAATCCATTTGGGTGCAAGTTGAAATTGTTATCACCATTAAACTTGTATCATATTTAACAATGATAAATGTTATTAAATGGTGGATATAAAACATAAATATTTAAATAATCACAAGTTTCTATAAGTTATATTTTTTAAAAATAATGGTATAGGTTAACAATTATTTATAAAAGAGTTAACTGGCATTTTCGTCCATGTTATTTGTTTACTTTTGTCATTTCAGACCAATTTTCAAAAATGCACCAGTTTCCTCCCTGACATACTGAAAATGTGGCACTTTAGTCTAAAAATTAAAACTCAGTTAAGTCATACATGTTAAATGAACGGTATTATTCTCAATTCATAAAATAAGATGGAAATAAAAGATATATGAATTGACAATAATACCTTCATTTAGCCTGTCTGACTTAACTAAGTTTTAATTTTTGAACTGAAGTGACATGTTTCCAATATGATAGGGACGGAAATGACAATTAACTCTAAATAAATAGAAGAGTTTATTATGCAGATGGTCTTGTGGTTTACGTGTATTGCACATTTGATTTTTAAGTATCGGAAATTACACAGATGGTTTCATTGATGAATAACACAAATAGTCCATGAGGTTGATAAACGTTAAGGGTGGACAGGACACCTTAAGGATGAAAGATCGGATGAAAACCGCAATGTTTAAATAAGTTAATTAAACTATTTATTATTATTTCCTAGTGGAAAACTGCAATAAGGATTGGAATTTGGAATCAAGATTCAAGAGGCAAACCCCCGACCTACGTGACTCACACGACGTCATTGTCTAGTTGTATAGAGTTTTGTTGTTATCTACGTCCATTTCAACATTTAAATATACATATACTATCTTCAAGAATATTAATGTTGAGTTAAAGCTTGTTGACTTGTACTACCCCTTGTCACTCGGTTTACCTCCCATATAACTCTTTTTTTTAAGGAAAACTTTATTAAAACCGGTCGGTCTGACTAAAAAACGCAGGATCACGCCATAACCCCTTACAACATATACAAAGGAAATTTACACCATTCACACCACTCAATATCCCTATACTTCGATCTAGATTTCAACCAAAAATACCTAAGAGACCTTAATTCCACAAAAATCTCGTTACTTTCACCTCTACCATTAGAGAAGATCTTATCATTTCTAGCTTTCCATATGCACCACACCACCACGGCAAACAGCCCACGAATAATCTCCTTAGATTTTTTATCCCCCCAAATAACCTCCCAATAACTCAACAAATAAAATAAGATAAACTTAGTATAATAAATAGTAATCAAGTCTTAATATCATTGACTATTTGATATATTGGTATAAAATTGGTATAAGAATCAAAATAGGCCCAATCCCCAAGTATACAAGCTAGATTATTACCATTAAAAATTGACTATGAAGACATTGCAATGAATTGGACTAATAACCAGGGGCGTAGCTTTTAAGAGGTCAGGGGATACCCGACCTTCCGAACTTTTCGCTCAGTAGTGTTATGTATATACGCTTCGTATAATTTTTTTTAGATATATACGTTTTCGACCACCTGGTTTTATAAAACAAAATTTACTTATATAGAATTTTTAGGTCCGGTGACTTCCGACCCCCCGGTGGAAATTTTCAAGTTTCGCCACTGTTGATAACAACACATTTTTGTTATACATGCATGTTTGTTTGTTTTGACCGATATATTCGTATACATTACTTTCAATCTATAAACCATAAAGTATAAACAACAAATCTAGTGACTCAATCAAGAAAATAACAAGTAATTTCAGAAAATCTAATTAGACAAATTTTGACTCATTTATCACCTTTCATGTATCGGGCCAACTGAGTTTTGATAATGACCCGATCAGTTGAACTGACAGAGCTTACCACAATATTGAAACAAAACAAAATAAATTGATTTTGTATAAACAAAAAGGTCCTGCTATACAACACCTCTTTGCCAAATTTTGACACCCTTATACGCCACATATAGCCGTATACGTAGCGTATAGCCTTTTCAATTTCCAACAAAGACTTTTTATGTCATATCATGTCTACCAGCTGGGCTATATGCCTCTTATAGGTCTATACGCGACGTATAGTCACCTACATGGCGACACGCCTATATGCCTCGTATAAGTAAATGGCTATACAAGCCGTATGGTGACCTATATGTGTCGTATAGGGCTATATGAGGCACATAATTTTTTTTAGATATTACAAACATTTTTATACAACAATTTTGTATTATATACTATACTATACAACACTACATCGTTCTATACTAAAGAGCATAATATAGGGCTTTACTACACATAAAATGAGGCCTAGTATAAGAATACAATACTATACTATACTAAATTGTGACATCTGCAGCTGTGAATTTTAAGCTTATACGCCTCGTAAAGAGGTGCATAAAAATACTGGTTCCTACCCGACATGTAACCTTTGCTACCCTACCCAGACCCGCGGGTACATACCAGTTCCAGACATGGGGTTGGAAAAAGAACCGAACCAGACACGACCAGGTGGAACCGGAACTGGTTCCACCTCTACCCGATCAAAACCCGGACCCGAACCGGCCAAACCCGAAAAAAACCCCGGCCAAACTGGTTAAAAAAAGAAAAAAACCCGGCTAAATCATTCAAAACCCGATCAAAAACCCGAACGTACCCGGAACCTGCTCCTACCCTACCCGGTTTTTGACTATGTTGACCAACCGTGGACCTAGTTACTACCCGGTTCTTTAAAAGACCCGTTTTGTATACCTCTAGCCTTGTATATACAAATAGTTAAAAAGCCCAAGAAAATGGTATCCATTGTTGGGTCAATAACGGGTCATATTGGGCCCCTAAAAAAGGCTTATCGATGCTAAACGGGTACTCAAAACAGAAAGCTGATAATTCTTCATGCTGCTTGAATCCACTAGTCAATCTTCATCATCTTCTTGCCCTAATAATCAAGGTATCATCAATTCTGCTAGGTAATAATGACTATTATATCAATGTAAACATCATTTTGCATAATGTAATCGGTTCAATTTCTCATTGGTTCCTTCAATTTCTCCAATTTGTAATTTAGGGTTTCTTTCTTTCATAAAAAAATGATTTACAATGTATCCACCATTGCTGATAAATTAAACTGCTGATTCATTAAATTCTGGTAACATACGAGCAATATAGAACGCAATCGAGCTATTTATGTTGATAATTTATCAATTTCAAAATTAAAAATCCCCTTTATTGCCGCAAAAGAATGTTTTTTTGATATATTTGTTTATTATTAAATTGTGTTGATCAAGTAATAAAGTAGGATACAGGTGAAGAAATGATTCATGAGAATTATGATAATTAAGTTAACTTGTGTATCCCCAAATTGATTGTGAATTGTGAGTCTGATTAGGTTTTTTTTTTTTTTTTTATTTTTTTTTTTTTTATTTTTATTTTTGGCTTTAGTAAGCGTGAGTCGCACCGAACCAAGTGTGACATTAGGCGCAAAGCGAACAACCTTTTTTTGTGCGTGCGACGCAATTTGTTTATGTAAAACAACAACCGGACATGGTATATCCCACATATAGCAAAGCTATTGGTAGGGTCACGGGAGGGTGGGATGTAGTTAAACCTTACCTCTATCTGTTAGAATAAAGTGGCTACTTTCAGATAGACCCCCAACTTTAAAAACCGACAACAAAATGAGTGAAAGAGTAACCTTGTAAGATAGAAATAGAGATAACTATAATATCATAAAACATATAGATATAAGTAAATGAAGAAAATTGCCTGCAAAGTCCACCTTAATGTAGGCTACGTAAGTACTATGCAGTTAATGCGGTAATATATCTTGACCGATATTTGAGATATAGGTTATCTTGGTGAGATATCGGTAATTTTAATATCATGCAGAATTTATATATATAGCAATTTTACACTAGATATGTCGGTTATA
Source organism: Helianthus annuus (assembly GCF_002127325.2). Taxonomy (NCBI): domain Eukaryota; kingdom Viridiplantae; phylum Streptophyta; class Magnoliopsida; order Asterales; family Asteraceae; genus Helianthus; species Helianthus annuus. The sequence continues at coordinate 180,210,381 of NC_035443.2, read as the reverse complement.
TCGCTCAATATCGCCGATAATATCGGTACTGATATTCTGACCGATATTTGACACCGATATTTTACTAGGGGACCGATATATCACCGATATTAATTGCATGGCATAAGTATCATCCACTAAAAGTCCTTAACCTTAATCCTACGTCTCAATGCAATTTATTTATACAACTTTTTATTTTTTTATTCGAGTTAAATGCCATTTAGTCCCTGTGGTTTGGGTCATTTTGCCAGTTTAGTCCAAAGGTTTCATTTTTAACTTGTGGGTCCAAAAAGGTTTCACAGTTGCCATTTTAGTTCACTGGGTTAACTTCATCCATTTTTTCTGTTAACGAGAAGGCCAATTCGGTCATTTTATATGGCTGAATTGCCCTTTTAGTTAACAGAATTACATACAAAATGACCGAATTGGCCTTCTCGTTAACAGAAAAAAGGATGAAGTTAACCAAGTGGACTAAAATGGCAACTGTGAAACCTTTTTGGACCCACAGGTTAAAAATGAAACCTTTGGACTAAACTGGCAAAATGGCCCAAACAACAGGGACTAAAATGGCATTTAACTCTTTTTATTTTTATCAATTCTTATAGGTTTCTAGTATCAGTTACCCTAAGTTTAGACATAAATAAGCGCTATATATGGTTTAATATACAAATAACCTTGAGGTACTAACTAAAAATCCATATGTACAACATCCTGATGCACAAAACCTTCTTCGGTACGAAAATCGCGCCCTCGTGCTGATTTTCTGTGCGCTATCTGTACACCTCTCGCTTTTTTGTTATCTGAAGCGCAACCCTATGCGTCTAGTGGCAACTCGTGCGCGCTTTTTTAAACGATTACGCACAATCTCGAAATCTTTTTATTTCAATTTCAAAACTGAACTGTTTCTTGCATTATATCTTTCAGGAACACTAATTTGAGCTTAAATGGCAATCTGTGCAAGTCTTATCTCCATAGATCCTATCAGATTCAACTCTAATTCCGTTACAAAATTTTCAAGTATATCTTCAAGATCATCCACATCATTTAAGTTTTCCAGAATCAAAGCTGTACAAGACAACGAAGGAGGACGTAGGCGACTAATAGACATCATTCGGCTCGTACCAGACATTTCAAGAAACTACTTCAAAAGCCCTTCTAGAAGAACGCTTTTCGGTGGTATATCACTTCTTGGCGGGTTTTACGTTGCACAGACGATATCCTTGTCGTTTGGAGCTTTAGCTGTGAATGATGTAATTGCGGCAGTTGTTTGCGTGCTTCTTACGGAATATGTGACTCGGTTTTATTACAGCAGACCCAAAGTGACATTTCCCATTGCTCTGCTTAATAATTTCAAGATGGGGTTCACTTATGGTCTTTTTATTGATGCCTTCAAGCTTGCAAGTTGATTATTTAAATTTTTTGTATGTATTCAATTGATTTAAATGATTATAGCATTGTATTTGTTATATTTATATTCATCAAGAGAAGGGGATATATGTTTAGTTATTTACGGTAACAAAATTAAACATAAGTATGCAGTGGCGGATCTAGAAAATCCGCATAGGTGTAACGTTTCAATAAAAAGGGGTAACGAAATCGAAAAAACGTTAAATTTTTCCAAAATTTAAACGTTTCTTTAGTTTCTTAACGTTTCTTTTGTAAATTATCAGCTAGCATGCGAAATGCGCACATATTGGTAAAACCCTCTTTAAATAGGCAGCAACATCGGCTATCAAGCCGCCACCACCCACATACACAAATACGGCGTGAATCGAGCCATCCAGTTGGCGCAAAATCTCCCTTGCAACAGTTCCATGACATGAGATCACATCCTGCAAGGTCTCCACAGATACATATTTGGCTGTTAATGCAACGCCTTGATAATGGTTACCAAGCGTATGACAATAACTCGATCGATCACTCACGTGTTCAACATAACGTAACGATTTCTAGCCCCTTGTATATAACTTGAGGTTAAACTGATTTCTAGTTTTATAAAGTTGTTTCAATTATAGTAACCGATTAATTCAGGATTTAATTACTGTAAATAATCATATAAATACATTATAACAAAACTTATAACCATTGGAATCAGAAAGAAAATTAATGCATCATTGTCTTGTTTCTTAACATACAATGTTTCATTGCATGATTTTTGAAATGATTTTAATCAAGACATAAAAATAAATACATAAACATAAACAAAAACAATGGTTAATGACAGATGTAGGAATACTAATCCCTCCCCAGCCTTACCCGCGACTGGACCGTCACCTGCGTTTCAAACAATAAGCCAAAGGATTCATTAGTAGCATAAATTCATCATTAATCATCCTCAAATTAATAAAGTTTATATAAAATGGGTTAAGTTTTTATACAAATGGTCTTAACATACACTAAACGTAAGAAATGAAAGATTTTTTTTTATTTTTTATTTCTCATCTACTTATAAAACTGTCTACTTTTTCTTTCTTTCATATAAAGCACATTAAAAATATTCTTCTTAGAAAGTGATAAAACTTTGAGTCACTACCACTCAACTTGAAGTTAACAAAATTTCTTTTAGATGTTACAAAACCTATTCTTTCCTTAAAGCTTGCAACTTCGGGTTGTATTTTCTCTTTCTTTAACATCCTAATCTTTTAATAATATTTTTGAAAGCCAACTAAGCAAGTTAATTATATGCTTCAAAAAAAAAAAAAAAAAAAACCCCTTTAAACACAACTAGTTTGTAACATTTTATTTTTAGCTAAACTTTTTCATGTTAAAACATCAAAAGAGAAACATAACATATTAACATATATATGAATGAATCATTATAAATTAGAATTAATTATCATACATATTTGGTTCATGCAAGGCTATTCAAATAACTTGTAGCTGTTTGCCTTCCAAAAAATTCTAAAATTGGCTTATTTACAAACCGAACCAAACCAAGTTGAATGATTGTATTTTTTTTAGTTTATAATATATGGTGGATCATGGATGTTTAAAGCACTAATGATTATTGTATATTTTGACTTTATGTCCTAACTTTAAGTCAATATATGTTCAAATACCTCATGGCTCTAAACTCGCTTAAAAAAACTCAAAAATACTTTCACGAAATTGGCTTGTTACAAACTGAACCAGCTCGGCTCAGATCATTTACAAGCCAATCCAAGCACAAGCTGACCCAGCTCCGCTCGTGAGCAGCAATGCACATTTGTGTGCAGTGGCGAAGCTTGAGATTTCCGACCGAGGGGGCGAAAGTCACCGAACATAAAAATTTCTATAAAACAGGGGGGGTCGAAAACGTATATGCCTAAAAATTTCTATACGAAAACTTCATACTCTCCACTACTGAGCGAAAAGTTCGGGGGGTCGGCCGCCCCCTCCCGCCCCTTAAAAGCTTCGCCCATGTTTGTGTGTGTGTATATATATGTATATATATCACATGTAAGTATCTATAGAAAACCCACTTTAATTTAGAAAACCCGGGAAACTCAAAGCTCCCGATGTTTTTTTTTTTTTTTTTTTTTTTTTTTGAAAAAATTTACACATGTTATATACATGTTTGTAAGGGTTTTGGGCAAAAAAAAAAAAAAAAATCAAAAAAGCGCCGAGTAGATATTTTTAAAAAAAATAAACAAGTTTTGGTGTAACACATGTTACATTCATCTGACATATTTGTAACATGTGTTACACCAAAACTTGTTTATTTTTTTTAAAAATATCTACTCGACGCTTTTTTGATTTTTTTTGCCCAAAACCCTTAAAAACATGTATATAACATGTATAAATTTAAAAAAAAAAACATTGGGAGCTTTGAGTTTCCCGAGTTTTCTAAATTTAAAGTGAGTTTTCTAAATTTAAAGTGGGTTTTCTATACATCCTTCCCCTATATATCACTATGTGTTTGCTAATGTATATATACTTGGAAAGTAAAAGTAAAAGTAAAAGTAAAAGGTGGCAAGAGGTTTGTTAATTATTACCACATTGTCTTGTTGAGTTAAGGGTGGGTGAGCAAATGCACAACATTCCTTCCGTTTCAACATCAAACCCACAAGTTCCACCGGATCTCCGACACCGATCACACCCTGTATCCGGCAAACTATAAGACAACTTCATCCCATAGGACCAATCCAACGGTTTCTCGTCCTTCAACTTGTCGACGTCATAGAAGCTCGTATAATGAGTGCAATCCAGTATATTCATACTCATAAACTTAAGCGTAGCGTATGACGTAAAGCAACACGCCGGAGGAGTGTCATTCGACAATCTGAAATAAAAATATTGGTGAATAATATTTCTATGTATTAAATAAATGAAAATCTAAAATAAAAATATTGGTAAATAATATTTTCTATGTATTAAATAACTGAAAATCTAATAGTGGCACTAGGTATCATAATATCTAAACAAGAAATAAAATAACTACTAAAAAAACTTAAAGATGAATAATAAGTAAAATAATAATAATAATAATAATAATAATAATAATAATAATAATAATAATAATAATAATAATAATAACTATAATAGATAATAAACTCGACTAACATTAAAGATCTTGAACGAGGTGCATGAGTTGTACAAGTCATCACATGAGTGGTCACTAGAGAAGTTAAAGCATAACGATTTATAGTGGTTTAAAACCGGAGAGTCAATGGAGCAATTAACGAGGGCGAAAACAGTGTCTGGTGAGGGTGGGATGAGGGCGGATTGGAGGTCGGACAAGAGGAAATCATGGTGTGGTTGAAGAATAGTGCAAGTGGACATGGAGGGGTCATATATAGTAACGGTTTTCGAGGCATAGTCGATGGACTCGACCTTGTAGCTACCGGACGGGGTTTGGAAAAAGAGTGCCGTGGCCGAGGGGGTGGTGACGGTGGTGGTGGGCGAGGCAATGGTGGGCGAGGCAAAGGTGGGCGTGAGGACGGGTGCGGTGGTGTTAGTTGTTGTGGTGGTTGTAGGGGTGGTAAGAGGGGTAAAAGTGGTGGAGCAATTGAGCATATTCCGGAAGAGGGGTGCACCACAACCATCATCAATGCCAAAAGGATAGTCTATTTCAATATTGGCACATGAATTCCTACAAACTGGGAGAGAGTGAGAGTGAAAGAAAAAGAGAACAAGAAAGAAGATGAGAGACATATTTTGTTGAGTGTGTTTGTGTGACAAAAAATGTTTTGAAAGTATGAAAAGATGAAATAAGATGTTTGCTTTCGGCTCCTTAAATTACTCTTAGAGTTGAGGAGCACAAAAGTCTTTTACTTGGGCCTACAAAGTAAAAAAAGTCACTGAGGGGCCGAAACTGACAAAAGCATTTCAAGGAGAGTCCACATTTTCAAAAGAAGTCAGTGACCAGAGGAATAAAAAGACCAAACTTTTTTTGAACTTTTTATAGAAATTTTGAAAGCTTGCTTATTTGTCTTTTTAATAGGCGACCAGTTTATGTTAATGATTTGTCATCTTTTTCTTTAATTTTGGAGTTAATACGGTTTTTGTCCCTGTGGTTTGTCAAAAATCACTATTTCAGTCCAATAGTTTAAAAATTGCGATTTCGGACCCTGTGGTTTCACTTTCGTAATGATTTCAGTCCCTGTAGTTTCATTTTCGTAACCATTTCAATCCATTATTCTGTTAAGTACAGGGACTGAAATGGTTACGAGGTGGACTGAAATGGTTACGGAAGTGAAACCACAGGGACTGAAATCGCAATTTTTAAACTAATGGACTGAAATAGTGATTTTTGACAAACCACAAGGACGAAAACAGTAATTAACTCTTAATTTTGTTTTACGACTCTTAATGTTTTTTTTTGCAACTCTTTTTGTTTTCTTTCTTTCCCTTTATCTCTGTTTTTTAATAGTTTGGGTATGTTGGTTATTTCTTGAATGCTTGTTTAATTTATGTCGCAGAACTGTGACATCATCAATAACAACTGTGACATAATCACTAGTAACCCGAGTAACTTTTCAAACACACAATACACGACAAGTTTTCAATAACAAAAAGCCGTCTCTTAAGCGACTTGTGTACAAAGTGTAGAGTGAGTCATGTTGTGTCCATCATCCATGTCACATGCGCATGGGTGTTTTGCATCCTTATGGGTAGGGGTGCTCCACTTTCCATCACTCACCACACCCAATCATTGTCCGCCACGTCATTGAGCTTGATTACATCACTAGTGATTAGCTCCACTTTCGAAAATATCGATTCCGAAAATCGCCAAAAATGGGTACCGGTACTTACGGGTACTGTAAGTGTTCGATCTGTACGGTACGATATTCAAAGTAAAACAGCCTGAAATATTGGTACCGTTTCGAAATTAAAGTACCGATCTTAAAAATCTCCAACATGGAAACTGGTAGCGGTATCGAAAGTGCTCGGTACGGTACGCTTCAGTATCCATATTGGTACCGGTATGGAACCATTTCGGTTTCGTTGCCGGGTACGATTTGCTCATCCCTATGCATGCCGAGTTTTATACAATGTGCCATCATTGCTTTAGAACATCAAATAACCGTTCAACATCCTTTCTTGCCGATTCTTGGCATGCCACAAATTTCTTTCTTTTTTTCATTTTCTGGAAATGAGAAAGTTTTAACAACTGCTGCGTACTCGGGGTATATTTAGTTTGTACTCCACTCCTGAACCATAACGAAGAATTAGGTCCGGTAACGATTTATGATGTCGTTGAAAATCTCTGATTGATGCAGAACGTTTAAGTCATTATTTAAACAAAAACACCAAAGAAAGTATGCCAAATCCATAGATCATGTGAAGACACAACTTCTGGCATTACTGTGAGATGTTCGCGATCACCTCACGTAGACTAACATTGCCATGTATTAGGACAACTGCGCCATGACCAATACATATCATGCTTCCAAGCATTAGGGGGAAGCCATGTTTTGTTTCGCGCGCTTCATATAATTTTTGAATGTCAGTCCATCTTGGTTTCGTAAATACTTCTTTTTGTATGGCTTAACCACACATTTGCCAAAATTAATACACACTTTCCCGTTATGTTTCTTTTCAGACATTCATCCCATGAATCGCTAGATGTGCCGTATGTCATTGGACGAATTGCCGATTTGCATCTTTATAAATTTATACCGACTTTCTGTCTCCATTACCGCGTTCATACCAGATTCATTGATTTTGTCAAAAGATACGAAGAAGCCATGAATACAAAGAAAATTACATTTTTTTGAGGATTCTAGTGATAAAGTATATAGCTATAGATTTGAAACAAAGTATGATTAATAGGTGTATAAACCTCTTTTTTATGTTAAAATGGATGAATCCCTTTTTTAGTTGTTCCTGTTATATAAATGATCCCTTGATATATATATCGTTTATTTCTACACTAACTTTCCAACAGCAGGGGCGGACCTACCTTAGCCTCCGCTACCGCTTGTCGCTCCGGCAATAATGTAAGTTTTAGAAAAAAATTGTCTTTTTTTGACGTTTTTTTTTATTTCGTTACCGTTTTTTTTTATAAAATGTTACCGCTACGAAGATTTTCTAGATCCGCCATTGTTCAACAGGAACTCACATTCTCCACCAACCAAATGTTCACCTTTGCAATTCACACCCAGAATTTAAGTATAAAATATAACAAAATTTATATTATATAAAATATAACAAATTCTAACTTTTATTAAATTTAAATATAATAATCACATCGGATTATTTTGGGCATTACACGACACTCTTAATAGTCATTGTCGTAAAACATGACAAGTTCGTGCTTATTATTGTCACCCAACTTCGTCAATGCATTAAAAGCTTGAATGCTTCGTTATCACTTTCGATTTCATAATCATATCCAAGATCGTTGGCAAGACCGCGAAACTCGATCAGATCATTAGATGGAACTTGAATCCCGACAAGTACGTTAGCACCGGATTCTCCCTATACACACAGAAACATGTATGAAAACAAATATTTAATAACAAACTTTTTATTACAAAAGTGCGTATGTAGGTCTTGTTAAAACCAAAAACTGGAAATGCTGGCTGACCGGATCAGAATTTAAATCAATATTTTAAATACTGATTGAACCAGCTATCGTTTATTATCTCGGTATGGTTGAGTCGGCATGAATTGGGTTCCGGTATAGTATTCAAACCGCCGACATATCCGGTAATACTGGTTAATCCCATGTTAAAATTTTGAGTTTAAAATAGTGATAATAGTAAATTTCATCTTTTACGCTAATTGAACTTGATGCATTCAACACTCCAATGCCTTAAACCTATTGTAGGCTTTATTTAATAAGACTTTGTTGAAACCATTGATTTTTAATTATAGAATAACGTAGTTTTGGATATTTTTTTAGTTGGAATTGTACTTTTATGGAATTACAGGGTTAATTAAGTTAACTGGTTGAATCGTCTAGTACAATCGGTTAAACCGTTTCTAAGCCTAACCCAATACGATTAAAAAGCGGTTTTTAAAACATTGATTTAAATTAGGACACAGATCACCAAACGGTATTCAGGGAAACCAAAATAAATAAAGGAAAATTTAATCCCATCCGACAGGTTCGGTTAACAGTGGTTCAATTACTCTCTCCTCTCTATCTCTCTGTATGTATACATAAATATATATATATATATAGAGAGATAGAGTGTAAACGGGTGTGAGAATAAAATATATGGATAAGAGAATAGTTGAAGCCTTTAAATTTCATCTTTGTTTATTTAAAGCATAATTTATTAATATTTCAAATAAAAAAAATATTAATATAATTTTCTATTTTAATATTGTTGTATATTTTTATGTTTAGTTTCTAAAATATTTATAATGTAATCCAGATTTTTTATTCGATCAGACCAGTGAACCGGCAAAACGGCCGATTCATCACTTTAAAAACACTAGTTAAACCTTAAAACAACTAACCTGTGAACGGTAATGAAACAAACTAATATTCCATCGTGGGCTAATAACGTCCAAGAACTTCAACAAAGCCATAGGCTTCTCAGGAAAGATAAATCGACAAAGGACTTCGTTTTCAACATGTGATTGACCACCCATCTGGTGATTGATTTAGTCAGTAGTATGGGAAAAAAAAACTAGTTTGCAAATGTCACGAATTGAACAAAAAAAGTTGATTACCAAATGGCGTAAATGATCTTTAACCATGTCATTGTTTGTGAATTCAATAGTTTCTAGTTGAAATGACTTCATCCTCTCCATCATGGCTTGAAGTTCAGTTTTTGTATGAACTCCAACACTGTAACACAAAATCAAATGGTTTATTTAAACAATACTACGAATTTTAGCGGCCAAAACTAACGACGATTGGTTAGCGATATTTAAGGTCTTACCTGTACAAAATTAGAGCTTGATTTTTGCTAGGATTGAATCTATACTTGAACTCGGTGATACTTATCGGTCCAACCTATCAAAAAGTTATTGTTAGTCATTGTGTTAACATATATATCTATGGGAAGGCTACTACTAGTAGTGGATATTGCATACAATAATATAGTTGGGCCATGTTTGGTTTTAGTTTATTTACAAAATGGATTGATACGTACATGGTCCAACTATATTGTTGTACGCAACATCACATTAGTGTTACTAGCAACTATATTTCCTGTAACACATACCGATAAATCATAAATAAAAATGAAAAAAAAAAAAATAAATCATCTGAACTTACAAGATTGCAGAACTGTTTAATGCTTCCGGGCTCCTCGGGCATAAAAGTAGCTAGCACGGCCTCTTGCTGCCTACCAACGTTTGCGAGCTCACTTACCACTCTCAATCTATCAAAGTTCATGTTGGCTCCACTGGTTATCGCTACGACATTTGCATCCTTAAGGTTGTAGAACCGGCAGTATGCTTCAGCGCCGGCAAGGGCAAGAGCACCTGCTGGTTCTAATATGCTCCTTTTCTCCTCAAACATGTCCTTCAAAAATATTATAAATTACACTATAAGAATATGACAATTGTGGCATCCATTTTGGTCAGTGAAACAATATTTATGTTACCATTGGATAAATTACAAAAAATGGTCATTAATTAGTGACTTATGGAAGTTAAAGTTAAATTCAAAAAACAGCCACAATGAGGGAAAAAAAGTATATTAATAAACTGTGCTAAAGAGATTAGAGCTTCCACAACGCAGAACTCCACAAACTTCCATCTCAGCATGCTACACCAGATTTCAAACATCCCTCGAATACCTTCATTTTTTCCACAATACCAAATCTCCACCTCACAACCCACTTTTATAGAAAAAAGATATAAATATAATATTGTTTGGGTGTGTGCGCGCCCCGCCTCTCCTTGGTCAGTTTGAAGTCCGCAAGCAAGGACCTGACAACCGGACTTGAGCTTCAGACCTACTCCACAACGGTGAAGGTTTGAAATGCGCTTGGTTTGGGATTCCGGACGCATTCATGTTGGATCCGTTGTAGAAGCTCTTAGTGGCAACAAAAGTGTGGGATAGATTATGACCTTTCTGTGACACTAGTTTTCTTGAAAAAATGTGAGTTAAACACTTAAACCCATAGTTTATACCTTTTACCCATGTGGGATAGATTATGCTCTTTAAGAATTTATGACAAAATAAGACTTTAATTAAGAGGGGGTTATAGTAGTATAATAGTTTTAAATATGCATAACAAACACATTTGTATGTATAAGTAATTTTTTTTATTTTGAAAATATGAACTATTAATAAGCAGAATAAACGATTTGGATTTGTTTTTTTTTTTTTTTTGAACGGCCAACAAACTCAATCCCGAGCACTCTCGGGGCACCCACTGGACAAACGGAGTACTCCGAGAGTAACCCGAGTCCACCACCAATTCCGGGGAAAACCCGGTAACCCACCCGTCCGTAGGCACGACAGTGAAAGTACCGGTAAAACCCGTTTGGCTCAAGGATCCAACCCAGGTTTCCCTGGGTCTCCTATCATTGCCCACCAGTGCCTCACTCTGCACCAAGTGGGAGTCGAACCTGCATCTCTCAAGAGAAATGCAAGCCCTCCACCACTTGATCTAGAGATCATTGGCATTTGGATTTGTTTTTTATACGGTAATTAATGTTTTGTAATAACCATGTATATGTGTGGTATGAGTAGTGACGCTTTTCTTGTAGATAGTTAAAGTTGTTAAATATATAGTGTCACTACACCTAGAATGGTCACTACTTTTAATATGTTTTTTGGATAGTAAGTGTCAATATTTAAACACCAAACATTCCCTATACACACATTGTCACCTTATGACCAGACTTTTTCTTGGATTATAAGTGATGACTATGTTAAAAAGCCAATTTATCTTGTAATCTAACCCAAAAGACAGGATCAACATGATAAGAAACTAATGAGACAATGGAGAGTGAGCGAATTACTTTTATGGATGCGCTGATAGCATCGCGACTGACAAGAACTACACCATCAATCAGTTCCCTGCATAAGCGAAAAGTTTCGACCCCAACCTCCTTCACCGCAACACCATCAGCAAAGCCTCCTACTTGATCGAGCATAACTCGTTGGCCAAGATGCAATGACAAAGCCATTGCATTTGCATCAGCGGGCTCTACTCCAATGATTTTTACCTGTGAATGCACGTTTTGGTAAGTATCCAATGTTTATTAAGCTTGTATATAGTCAAAACAATAATACGATAACACCAGCGCCAATGGGGCATCCTTGGTTGCCAAAAAGGCCACATTGGTTGTCTAAGCCGTGCTTCACCTTTGGGTGGGACACGGTTTTGGCTCACTGTTCACCCACATGTTCACTTATCGCGGTGAGACGTGGGACTAGGGGTGGGGCCGAGAAATATGTAAATATTCTTTTTTACAAAATAATAATATCGGTAACCAAAAATAATGTAAAATGTAAGTGGGAATGTTTTCGGTCTTGTTATTGGGGATGCTTTTTGTTGTTTTTGAAGGATGTGTGTTTTTTTAGACGTGGTATATCAGATGTACGTTTTTGGGTGTTTTGGGCATGTCATAACGCAAGATCTAAAGTATATTGCAAATGGAAAACACACCTCGGGTAAAACCCTCTTAACATAGGCCGCGATACCAGCTATCAAGCCACCACCACCCACTGGCACAAATATGGCATGAATGGGATCTTGCATTTGGCGCACAATCTCCATCCCGACAGTTCCTTGACCCGAGATTACATCAGGGTGATCAAAAGGGGGAATGAAAGTGCGATTCTCCTTCGCACCCCTTTTCTTGGCATATGCTTGTGCTTCATCATACGAGTCACCCTCAAGAACAACGGTTGCACCCAATCTCTTAACCGACTCCCACTAATTAAACAAATGGTTATGATAAAAGAGTGATCACACACGGTCATGTAACATGTGTATGCATATGTAACATGACATGATATAAAGTTAAACCTTGATACGAGGTGTAGTTACTGGCATAACAATCACCGCATCGCAACCTAATGTCTTGGCTGCTAACGCAACTCCTTGAGCATGATTGCCGGCAGAAGAGCATATGACACCTTGTGCTAGTTGTTCCTTTGGGAGTTTTGACATCATGTTATATGCTCCACGAAGTTTGAAAGAGAAAACCTGCAACCACCTCGAATATAAGATATTTAAATTTTATATATCCAAATTACAATCATGTTCATCATAAATATTTATAATCATGATTGGGGTATTCTTCGAAACTAGATTGCATTCATCTGAGTACTTACAATTTATCCTTATGCATTTCATATATAGTCATAGATAATATCACGATGAATAGAAAATACATGCAAAAATGAATTTATCCTATTATGTATGTGATAAGTTATGTTTATATAATTTTAGAGTAATTAAATTTTAATTATATCAATTAAATTTATTATTACTATTATTATTATGATTATTATTATGATTATTATTATTATTATTAATATTAATATTATTATTATTATTATTATTATTATTATTATTATTATTATTATTATTATTATTATTATTATTATTATTATTATTAGGGTAAGGATAGTGCAAAAAGGGTCTAAAGTGTGAGAAGTGTATTATGACACTATATATAATACTATGTAACACCATATAACAATATGTAACACCATATAATATCATATAAACACTATGTAACACTATATAACATTATATAACAAATATAACACTATATATCTATCATAGACATGCTATCAGACAAACTGTAGTGTTATATTTGTTATATAATGTTATATAGTGTTGCATAGTGTTATATGGTATTATATGGTGTTACGTATTGTTATACGGTGTTATATAGTATTATATATAGTGTTATAATACACTTCTCACACTTTGAGCACTTTTTACAGGATCCTCTACCATTATTATTATTATTATTATTATTATTATTATTATTATTATTATTATTATTATTATTATTATTATTATTATTATTATTATTATTATTATTATTATTATTATTATTATTATTATTATTTCTGTGGTGGGTCTTCAAGATATCCTTTCCAACATATTCGCATAATAAATGTAATGCTGAAAAGATTTAGTCTGAGATATTCGCAATTGTATGCATGTTACTCTGAATATTTTATTATTGATATATAAGTTAAGGTGTGTTCTTTCCTTTATAATGATATAAGGCACGAGTATATGTCTATTTAAAAACTGTCGCAAACAAAGTTTACCTAACAATCATTACCTTCATCTTGTTTGTTTCCAGAATTTAAAAATCAGTTTAACTAAAATATTACGAGGTAATAAAATATAAACAGAAAAAATCAAACAAATTAAAATACAAGTTACAGAAAGCTAAGTTCTTAATTTAATCAAATAACAACAAACTATAAGAGAAAAACTAGGCCAAAAAAAAATATATATATATATATATATATAATGTATTGCATGTAGAAACGGAAGAAGACTTTTGTTTTCACATTGGTTTTGATAGTTAAACTAATATAGATTAAATAATCTAAAGTAATGAATTGATTTTTAACATGTTAACTTGAAATTTTAAGATATATTTAATATGTTAAATGTGTTATTCCCGGTTCCTTATTTTTTTAGTATTCCCAATAAACCTCACACTATATTATATCTTATGTATCATTTTATACTAAATCGCTTGGTTTGAGTGGTTATTCAAGTTTTGGAGCGAAAATGAGTAAAACCGAGCTACTAAAGATCAGCTCGGCCCGTTTTCACTCCTGATCTAGTTCAAGCCGTAAAATTAATCTACTAGCAAGCGCTTACCGGCTGAACATCCTCCCTCTTCAACCATAGATTGACGCCCAACCTCGCCGACAGCTTCACTGCGTGTTGCAGCGGAGATTCCACCGCCACGTCATAAACCCTTGACTTCAATATTCTTGTCAAGTACTCCATTGCACCAACCGAAGACTCCGATACACCACCGTCTGGTACCGCTCCAACCTTGCCTTGTTCATACTGCAGCGAATCTGGAGAGAACTGCAGCAATGTCTGCGGTGGAGATGCAACAACACCAATGGTGTTTTTAGAAGAGATCGAGGTTGCAGCCGACGGGGACATGGCCGCAATGCGGAATGCAACCGCCATTCTTGTTTTACCGGTGATTGTTTTCGTGTTGAGAGGTAGTAGAGGGAGGCTGCAGGGACATGAGGCAGCTTCCATTGTAGTTGTAGTTGGTGAGGGTGAGGTTAAAGCAATAAGAGTTTGTTTCCTTTTATAAACGTGTAGTAAAGTCTAGTCTGGCTAAATTATATAATGCATGAATCATGTGAGATTAAAAAAGAAGAAAAAGAAGACCATGACATAATTAGTTTGTTCTATATTATAATACTCCCAAGTCACTGTCTGGCCTGATTGTTTATGTTGAAGTTAAAACAGGTCTTTAGTGCAATATCAATATGCAAGATTTTTAATTCAAAATTGTTCTTTGATTGTGTTCTTACCTTGTGCACTTTATTGATTGACAATGTGCTTGAAGATGTAAGCATTAATCTCGTGTTAATAGACTAATAGCTCAAATGCTTTGTCTATAAATTAGAAAGGACCACTACAAAAAATGGGTACATTTAGCGGCGCCACTTGTCACTAGGGGTGCAAACGAGCCGAGTTCGAGCTCGATCAGGCTCGAGCTCGTTTAACATATGAAAGCTCGAGCTCGGCTCGATTCGAGCTTTATTTCTAAAGCTCGATTTCGGCTCGAAGGTAATTTTTCAAGCTCGAGCTCGGCTCGGGCTCGACCCGTTTAGTATTTATTAATTAATTTATATTAATTATTATTATTATACATATAATGTAGTTATTTTTTTATATTTATATAAAGGGTAATTATTATATAAATATATGTTTAATATATTAATAAAAAATATATAAACAGAAAGCTCGTTTAGGCTCGCGAGCCGGCTCGAGCTCGATAAGCGAAACTTTGGGGCTCGGGCTCATTTACTAAATGAGCTTGTTTTTAGGCTCGGGCTCGAGCTCGAGCTCGTTTAAGTTCGGCTCGTTCGAGCTTTTTTCGAGCCGAGCTCGAGTAACTCGGCTCGTTTGCACACCTACTTGTCACCTCTAAAAGCCCTTTTTGTCGCCGCTATTGGTATTAGCGGCGACATGTCGCCGCTAAAGAGTCGCCGGTATAGATCGGCCGCTATTGCCCTTTTTGTCACCGGTAATGCTTTGGCCGGAGCTTCGCCTGGAACTTCACTGGAGATGGCTTAATCAACTTTCAAACCAACAAAAGACCATTAATATGTTAGCAAACATGTTTGAACTCGAAAACTGAAGCAAAACACTATTTTTTTCTCATTAAAATCAGATTTACATAATATGATTTCTATAATAAACACTACATGATTTACAAGAGGTAAAAAGGAGATAGTGGCCGGAGACGGAGCTTGACATTGGTGGTGTTGCAGCTTGACAGTGGTGGTGAAGTGACAGGGCTAATGGTGGTGGTCCGGTGGTGGTGGTGGAGCTTCACGATGTCGGTCTTGTGGTAGTGGTGGAGCTTGACGGTGGCAGTCTGGTGTAGTGGTGGAGCTTGACGGTGGCAGTCCAGTGGTGGTGGTGGAGCTTGACAGTGGTGGTGGTCCGATGGCGGTAGCTTCACGGTGGTGGTAACTTCACGGTTGTGGCATCTTCATGGGCTGTGGTTGAGCTTGTTGGTGTGTAATTGAAGATTAGAGAAGATGAAATATGTGATGAAGAAGATAGGTTTAAAATGAAGAGTGTGTTTTTTTGCGTCTGGAAGAACCCAAGCCACTGGATCATCCTCTCATCAAGGGCCAAGATCAATGCCTTTTCAGCTTCACACGGATCGAATATTAGCAACGACGCTAATAACGACGACATGAAGCAGTAGGGGCGACTTCATTGCTTGTCACCGCTATTGCTCTAGGTCATCGCTAATAGTAAGTATTTCTTGTAGTGGACTTTTACGTAGGGGTGTTCAGAATTTGATTTGGATTCCAAAAGTTTCGATTTAATTCGAATTCAATTATCAAGGTTCAAATTCAGATTTTAAATGTTTGGATTTAAGTCTAGTAATCAAATACAAATTTATGATTTTTAATTCGACTCAATTCAAAAATCAAGTTACACACAACACCCTATCCAGATGCAAGAACCTGAGAACTCCCTTTAGCCAATACTAATCTGACACATTATCACAATCAAATTTAAATCAAAAGAGTAATTTGGTATTTTAATCCCCATGTCACCTCTATTTTCTCTCTTCTCTTTTCATAAATCAGATCTCAAAACCATTTGTCTTGACAAGTTGGTCTTGTGGTTAATCATTTGGTTTTTCTTCTTGAGGTCCCAAGTTCAACTCCCACTAACATCACTTTGAAGAACATTGGTGCTGGCAATGAAGTTTAGAACTACGCCTCTCTGGAAGTCGCCAGTTGGAAACTGAGCCAAACTGGGTTTTACTTCAATGGGCCTTTGGGCGGGCGGGTTTTCCTCGGAACTGATGGCTTGGGTATGCATCAAACTCTGATCGTTATGGAGGAGGTTTGCTCGATTGAAGGCATCTCAGGATGCTTATCCGCTGATTTAGTTGACCGTTCAAAAAAAAAGATCTCAAAACCATCTTTCTTTTCTCTTTTTCTAAATCAAACAAGCAGATGAAGAGCGTCCTTGACGATGAACAAAACTAGGCAATGGGTTGGGTTGTTGCTGTCATCATCTTGGTCTTCATAGTTGCTAGAAGTCTTGAGCGGCGGTAAAAAGGGTTCCGAAGAGTTCAAAGTCCACTAGATTTTAGCATCGTTCAGATGGTGCTTAGGTTCGATCTTCGTGATTCAGTGTCTTATCAGATTTGGAAGGTGGAAACATATGGAAGCAGATCTGAAAGCGGTTCGATCCTAGGCTCTAGAGAGTTCAAAGTCGACTACATTTTAGCATCGTATGCAAGGTTTAATGGGGGTTAAAGCTTTCAACTTTTCTTCTTGGTAATTGCTTCTTGCTCACATCAAATTTGCTTCTTGTATGGGTTTAACTCAGGTCAGACTTGCTTCTTGCTAATTGCTTTAACTTTTCGAACATTGCAAGTCTTGTAATATTAACTATTTATTGTCTCTATGCTTGTAAAAGGTTGTTATGTCTACTCTTGCTTTCACAAGATTTGAAATCCTACCTAATGAGGTATTGGAACCCGAGTTTTGGAGTTCCTTTTTCACTCAAGACCTGATTCAGTGAGAAATTAATATCCTAATTTATTATGTACAAAAATTTTAGTGTGGCAAACTTTGTAAAAGAAATTTGTTTATGACATTTACAATGAAACACTAATCATATACATCCAAGTACAAGGGTTAAATAGTATTTAGTATAAAGTAGTTTAAGGTAGTTATGAAGTTCGGGGACCAAATATGACAAATCAGAAGTTAGTAACTGACTCACTAAAGGAACCAATGTGTCTCCTTGGACACACCTTTTCGGTCTACGACAGCAAGGAAAGAAGGAAGGGACACGGCTTTTAGATCCAATAGACACACCTCTTGATATTAATTCTCATCCACAAGATCAAGAGACACACCCATTCGTGAAAGGACACGTCTTTACACTCGCACCCTTTGAACACTATAAATAGGGATAGATTTCTCATTGTAAAAACACTCAGTGTATTCAAATTCAAGTTATATGAAAGTTTAATTTATCATTGACGTTCTAGAGATCAAAGATCATTCTGAGCAACAATTGGTATCAGAGCATCAGGCTCTAGGCGCATTGAATCACAGGGTTTTCGCGATCAGGTTTTATTATTCTTTTCAATTCGCAAGTTCAGTTTTATTTTTGGTTCAAGATTATCGAACCAGGGGTTAGGAATCTAGGGTTTTGATTCTGGGGTTTAGTGCGAATTAGATTGTTTGGTTATTACACGTTTCGGGAAATCGCTGGTTAAGGATTAAAGATTAGTGAAACCAAGGAAAATAAAGTTTATTGAAAGGTGAAGATTGTTCGGTCAGAAATTATGTCAGGAACAACCGGACCAACTCCACAGATAGTAATTCATAAGGAGGGAAGTTCTCTTTCCCAATTTCAATGTTCAAACTTGAAACCGACAAATTATACGGTTTGGGCAATTCGCATCAAAACGATTTTGGAAGCGAATGGTCTTTGGAAAACGATTGAACCGGCAGAAAATACACAATCAGATGTTAAGAAAGATTAGTCGGCAATTGGTTATCTGTTCCAAGCAATATCGGAAGATGTTGTATTGCAAGTTGCAAGACTGCAAAGGAAATTTGGGAAAATTTGAAAAAAAAAACGCGTTGGCGTTGATCGGGTACCAAAGGCTCGCTGGCATACACTAATACCAGAGTTCGAGTTAATGCAAATGAAAGAAGATGACACTGTGGACTCTTTCACCGCAAAGATAAATAGTGTTGTTACATGGGCAAGTGAATTAGGGACAACACTGAGTCAACCGACTCTGGTACACAAACTCCTAAATGCCGTGCCAGATAAGTTTACTCAGATTGTCGCCTCCATGGAACAATACTCTGATCTAGACACAATGACGCTAGAAGAAGCAGCCGGGAGGTTAAAGACTTACGAGGAAAGGCTAAGGTTGAAGAAAGGAAGCCCATGAGATAGCCAAGATAGATTGATGTTTGCACATCATGACAACAACTCAGGCAGAGGATGACAGTTCGGAAACCGCGGGCGTGGCAGGTTCAACCAACCACGTGGAAATTGGCGAGATAATAAAGACAAGCAAAGCACTAAGAACGAAGGATATTCAAACAGACCTAGAGGTGGAAATTCTAGGAATTGGAGGAAGTTTAGAAGGAATCAAACAGACCCAAGTAAGATCCAGTGCTTCAAGTGTCAGAAGTTTGGACACTTTAAGAAAGACTGTCCCAAGAAAGATGTTGTAAAAGAACACTCAAATCTCATCGAGGAAGACGAAGCACCAGTATTGCTAATGACAATACAAAAAGAAAACGTTGTTCAAGAAAATGTTATGTTAAACGAAAAACGCATAGAACCAACAAGGTACGCCACAGAGGATGAAAGTCTATGGTACTTAGACAACAGAGCAATCAACCACATGACAAGTGTGCGAAGTCACTTCAGAGAATTAGATGAAAAGGTGATGAGGCAAGTACGTTTCAGTAACGGGTCGCACGTAGAAATTAAAAGCATACGCTCAATACTACTGGAATGTCTGAATCAAGAACAGAAGATTGTTTATCAAGTATACTACATTCCAAGTCTGAAAAGAAACATATTGAGCCTCGGACATAGAAAGTTACCGATGCGAGTCAAGAGAATGAAGAACAGGCTGTACAAAGTAAAATTGAAGATTGGAAGGCCAATCTGCCTACTCTCAAACATGGAAGATTTAGCATGGTTATGGCACACGAGGTTAGGTCATTTACATTTCGATGCTATTAAAGAAATGACTCAAAAGAACTTGGTACATGGAGTTCCTCAAATAAGTCATGCTAGTCAAGTGTGACGCATGCTTATGAAAACATACTAGGACACCATTTCCAAATCAGGCGAAATTCAGATCTTTAAAACCTCTTGATTTAGTCTATGGAGATTTGTGTTGTCCTATATCCCCACCAACATATGCTAAGAGGAAGTACAAATTTCTACTTGTAGACGATTGTACTCGCTACATGTGGGCATATATACTAACTTCCAAGGATCAAGCATTCGAAACTTTCAAGCAGTTCAAGGAAAAGGTGGGGACAGAAACTCGAACCAAGTTAAAGATGATAAGGACAGCCAGAGGAGGAGAATCCATGTCGGCTGAATTAAATAAGTATTGCAAAGACAACGACATAGTGAGACAGCTTCTTCTTTTTTTGTTTTTTTAGAAGGGCCAAAGAAATGTCTCCACCTGGGGCGCCGTATTCCCCACAGCAAAATGGAGTAGTGGAAAGAAGGAACAGGACGATGTTGTCAACTACTCGGTGTATGTTAAAAGCAATGAACATGCCACAGAATTTTTGAGGTGAAGCAATAAGACATACGATATACGTATTAAACCGGATTCCAACGAAAGCTTTGGTGAACAAGACCCCGTATGAAGCATTGAAAGGAAGAAAGCCGAATCTGGAAATATCTAAAGGTTTTTGGCTGCACAGCATACGCTAAGGTATTACCACTTCAACAAAAAGAAGTTAGATGATAGAACAAGATATGTGTCAGTAGAGATGTAAAGTTCATGGAAGGTCAACCATGGAACTGGAATAGCTAAATGGAAACGGTAGATTCAGGGAATCCCAAATGGACAAACTTTGTCATACAAGAAGATGACAACCCACCAGAGTTAGAATAAAATGCACCAACTAGTCCTGATAGTAGTGGGTCACATCATGAAGATTCAGGAGTAAATCAGGCAGAAGAACCAGACTCCAATGTAACCCTGCCTGCACATTCGTACAATCAGAAGTCATCAGGAAGTTCAAGCAGATTATCAAGTAGAGGCCCATTGACATCTGAAAGTACAACAAGGAGTATTAGTGACACTCCAGTAAAACTGCGAAGTCTTGAAGAACTATACGAAGAGACAGAGGAAATTCAAGTAGATCCACAAGAATTGCTACTTGCTGAAGAAGAACCAAGGAATTACAAAGAAATATATAGTGACAAAAAATGGATTGAAGCAATGCAGGCTGAGTTAGACTCAATAAACAAGAATAACACATGGAAATTGATAGAGTTACCAAGAGACCACAAGGCAATAGGATTAAAGTGGGTATTCAAGACTAAAAAGGGTGCTAATGGAGAAGTTGTTAGATACAAAGTAAGGTTGGTAGCAAAAGGTTATGTTCAGCAACACGAGAAAGATTTTGATGAAGTCTTTGCACCAGTAGCACGCATAGAGACAGTTCGACTAATGTTAGCTTTAGCAGCAGATCAAGGTTGGGAGGTACATCACTTAGATGTTAAGTCCGCATTCTTACACGGAGATCATAAGGATGAGGTCTATGTCTCACAGCCGGAAGGATTTGTAAAACCAGGAAATGAAGGAGAAGTCTACAAACTATCAAAGGCTCTGTATGGATTGAGACAAGCACCACTTGCTTGGAATACGAAGTTAGATCAAATCCTAAAGTCACTTAACTTCAAGAAGTGCACTTTAGAACAAACAATCTATACAAGGACGAATAAGACTTCTACACTGATAGTCAGAGTCTATGTTGATGATTTGATAGTCACTGGAACAACAAGAAAAGAGATGGATATTTTCAAGTCTCAGATGGAGAACAAGTTTGAAATGAGCGATCTAGGATCGTTAGCATACTATCTCGGAATAGAAGTTACTCAAGCAGTGGGTGAGACAGCCATCAAGCAGACAGACTATATTAACAAGATACTTAAAGACGCTGATATGTTAACCTGCAACGACACAAAGATTCCTATGAATCCAGGAACACAGTTAACTAAGACTGAAGAAGGAGATCTAGTAGATGCAACGCATTAAAGAAGCCTGATAGGTTCTCTCAGGTACTTATTACATACAAGGCCATATCTATGTTACCCAGTCAGTCTGCTTAGTAGATTCATGCAAGAATCGAAGGAGTATCACTTGAAAGCAGTGAAGCAAGTACTACGTTATATCAAAGGAACAAAAGAGCATGGAATCATATACAAGAAGCAAGGAGGATGTAAGATCACAGGTTATAGTGATAGCAGTTATGGTGTTAACACAGACCAAGGAAAATGTGCGACTGGTCTAGTATTCTACTTTGGAGAATTACCTATAACCTGGTGCACACAAAAGCAACAGACAATGGCACTGTCATCATTTGAATCAGAATTCATGGCGGCCACTACAGTAGCATGCCAAGCACTATGACAAAAGATTGTTGAGTGAAATTACAGGCTGGAAGGAAGAGAAGATAACACTAAGGGTGGATAATGTTTCTGCAATAGCACTCATGAGAAATCTAGTCTTTCATGGAAGAAGCAAGCACATTGATACACACTACCATTTCATAAGAGAATGCGTGGAGAATGAACATATCAATGTGGAACACATAAGTGGAGAACTACAACGGACAGACATACTAACAAAAGCACTAGCAAGGGTCAAGTTTGCTACAATGCGAGAACTGCTCGGAGTTCAAGATCTACAACCGCTCAAGGATGTTCATGATTAGGGGGGTGAATGAAACGCTAATCATACACATCCAAGTACAAGGGTTAAATAGTATTTAGTATAAAGTAGTTTAGAATGTAGTTATGAAGTTCGGGGACCAAAGATGACAAATCAGAAGTTGGTAACTGACTCACTAAAGAGCTGATGTGTCTCCTTGGACACACCTTTTCAGTCTACGGCAACAAGGAAAGAAGGAAGGGACGCAGATTTTAGATCCAATAGACACACCTCTTGATATTCACTCTGATCTACAAGATCAAGAGACGCACCCGTTCGTGAAAGGACACGTCTTTACACTCACACCCTTTGAACACTATAAACAGAGATAGATTTTTCATTTGTAAAAACACTTAATGTATTCAAATTCAGGTTATATGAAAGTTTAGTTTATCATTCACATTCTAGAGATCAAAGATCATTCTGGGCAACAATTTACAAAGGAAATCTAGAGAACATCTTCAATTTTTTTTACACTATCGTTTTCTTTTTTCTTTTTCTTTTTTAGTTTTGGTTTTCATGGTGAAAGTAGGGGGCAAATGATGGTAATGAAAAAAAGGTTTTACATTGCTGTAAACGTTGGTTTTTCTTTGCATGAAATGTCATTGTGCTTAATGTTCATACGTGGTAATGTAAATTGGGGGGTTACTCTGTGTAAATGCTGGTTTCGTGCATAATTTCTTTTATGGTAATGGTGATGGTAATGTAAATTGGGGTTTAGGGTAATGTAGATTGGGTCTTACATTTTATATTGATGTAAATGATGGTTTCGTGCATAAGGGTATGGGGAGTGGGCGGCAAACCATGAGCGGCAAATGGGTTTGCCGAGCGTGAACACCACCGCCGACCCATTTTGCCGCTCGGTGAAGATGGTGATTCGGTGACCGGTTGCCGATCAGGAAGAGGGAGGGAAGGACAGAGAGAGGGTGTGTGTGGTGCGGTCCATGCCATCTCAACCAATCAAACATTTTTTTTTTCTAAATTGTTTACCAATTTATGAAGTGTCTAACAATTGTCAACACTTTTGAGCATAGTTTAAACACTTTTCATTGAATGACATGACACACTCTCATTGGTTGATTTTGAAGTTTACAACTTTCAAGTGTCTAACCACTCCCTAAACCTTAAAATGTTTTTGGGTTTTTGGTTTTGTACTATATTTTGTGTTTTCGGGGTTGGATTGTAAATGATTGTTTTCGTGCAGAAAAGTATTTTATTTACATGGCTTCTCTAGGATTCCGATTGTCATTTACACAACCATTAATTTCTGAAAGTTGTTCCCTGTTGGAAAGTTTCTGGCTCTAAATGGTCATGGCACCCGTTCAAAGAACCACTAATTTTTGCGGTCACGGTTTACACTACTTGAAAGAGAAGTATAGCCGATGGAAGATTACCGACAAACATATGATGGTCACGGTTGACACTACTTGAAAGAGAAGTATAGCCGATGGAAGATTACCGACAAACATATGATGTCATTAATTACAAAGGGAATCCGTCGGTAAAGTTAGTCGTTGGTGATCTCTAAGTAATATCTACCAATAACGTGTCGTAATGAGATTACACACTACCAAAATTCCTACGGAATAGTTGAAACACTCACTGTAGATGGAAGGAGGAGTAGAGGTAGGCCGAAAATGACTTGGGATGAGCGGATTAGGCAAGATTTGCTAGATTTGCACCTCTTCGAGGACATGGTCGAGGATAGAACTTCATGGAGACGTAGGATTAAGGTTAAGGACTTTTAAGAGTTTGGCTTGGTTTTTCGTTTAGGTTCTTGTCTTATAAGTTTAAATTTTTTCGTTTTCTATGAGGTGTGGTATAGCTTTTTATAAGTTGTCACTTATTCCCGGCATCGTAGTTTTACTAACAACTACTTATTTATTTATGTGTTTACTTTTATTATTTTTCTTTTCCACATTTTTTTAGTAGTTGTGTGCTTATATATGTTTTTCCAGAAGCTTATGTCTTGATTATGGTTTTTTGGAGCCGGAGGTCTCACTGGAAGCAGCCTCTCTATCCCCTGGGATAGAGGTAAGGCTTGCCTACATCCTATCTTCCCCAGACCCTATCAATAGCTTCCCTAGAGGTGGGATTATACTGGGTATGGTAGTACTTTTGACTGTTGTTGTTGTTGTTGTTGTTTTGCTTTTGTATTTTGTAGTACTTTTGACTGTTGACATATGGTAGGTATATAATATCTCTAATAACAATTAGAATGGCTTAATAAACAGTTACAAATGATTATTCGATTTTGTAGTTAATGATTGACTTGCTCAGAGGAACTCATAAGACCTCTAAACTGAGTTCATTGACTTTTAATCTTGACTTCCAAACTTAACTTAGTTGTGACCTTTTAACCCAGTTTAGTCACTTTTGAATGGGTTCTGAAATAAACTTAGTTCAGCGAGGAGAGAGGACGTTCCGAAAAAGAACTACAATGTATGTTCCTTCAAGTCTGGAGAAGCCATAGTCGATTTAGTATTTAAATAAAGGTAATTTTTTGTTGTTTTTGGGTTATAAATAATTATACCATTGACTACATGACTACAAATTTCGGTGGAATCTTAATTTGGCTTTAATTGCTATGCATGCATATGTGTGAATGTGCATGACAAGTCTCAACTTTATTTTTATAATTAGAATAATAAAGGAATTATATGACTACCCATTACTTGATTTACTTTAGGCGTATGCTTAAAATTTTCTTTTCTCTCATTTGCCTTGCAACTTGCAAATGGTCAAGTTTTCACATGAGTTGCTCAAGTTTTAGCACACTCGGATTTTACATATTGTTTAAATCGGCCAAACGATCCAATGATCTCACACAAATTAAAACTATGTATTGGGGTGAATATTGGGCAATGATGATGACAAACCCACTGAGGGGGGTTCGATTCTGAGCCGCACCCCGGTTTTCATCCGGCTGTTACTTCAGCGAGGCTTCTTGTGTGAAGGCTTTCTAGAATTTAAAAGGATTTTATGCCATCGATCAAAATGACAACATGTCTTTCTAGAATTTAAAAGGATTTTATGCCATTCAAATTAACTTGGCTAGTTCAAACAAAACAAGCATTTAGGACTTGGGGCTTAGGATAGTTGGGCCTTTCAGATTTCAACTTGGACACTTGGGTCTTTAGAGTTTAGACCAAGGCACTTGGAGCTATAATTATAAAATAAAAAAAACACCAACAACATGGGCCTTACACTGGGCACAGGCCCACCCTCCAGCTAAGGTGGCTCCGTCACTATTACCACTTTCATGCTCATATTTATAGGACCAGTTAGTTGGAAAATCGCAATCTCGAAGAGTTATGTAGTTTTGAAACTTTTAATTTGAGAAAGAAAAGAAAATGAAGGTGTAATAAGACAAAGAATTATGAAAACTGAATTTTAATTTTAACTAGTTTTATTTATGAAAATTGAATTTTAATTTAACTAGTTTTTTTACGCCGCGCGTTGCGACGAAACTGAGCAAATGATAATGTAAAACAAACGTGATTTGAAAATAAATCATGTTGTTTAGACAGCCAAACATTAGAATGGTTTAGTTTATTATTGTACCATTTTATGATACCCAATAAATACTTTATTTTGAGTATAACTTCGTTTTTAACAAAACTTATAACGGAATGTCGAAGGAACAAAATCAAGCACAACTATGTATTTAAGTTTTTAGAAAAAAAGTTACAAACGTAAATTATTAAAGAAGTATCAAATTATTTGATATATTAATATATGTTCTAGAAAAAGAAAAAAAAAGAATTATTAAAAAAATGGTAAAGGAAATATATGGTTTTAGAAAAGAAAAAAAATTAAAAATATATTATTAAAAGTAAATATAATAATAAACTATTATAATATATTAAAAATAATAAAAGCTATATATTATTTTAAAATAAAATTACTATTCATTGCCTTTCGTAAACTATATATAACTAGGTGATTTGACCGCGCGTTGCGGCGGTACATTACCGCGAGCATTGGATTAGTATCGGTTTGGTTGGTTACAATACCGGTATGATACATGTACTTCGTATAGAAATCAATCGACTGAAAACGACAAAAATGAACACGGATACCGAGACCAATGTTCAAACGATATTGATTGATTCAGATCGTCACATTATTGATATCATTTTTCATATATCGTTGCAGACAAAGTTGTATAAACCGGTACCAATGTTGTTCGTTTGGTGTGTTATGGTATAATAACGATTTGGTTCCAGTTTATCAAAAGTAAAAACAATAAAAAATTAATAGAGGTATCGATACAGATGTTGTTCAATCGATTCGGTACGTTTTGGTACGTTAGCGGCACATTATCTATTTAAAAAAAACTTTATCACAATACTGGGAAAAATAAACACAGATTATTAGAAAAAATTAAAGTAAATAATAAATAATAATATTCTTTTAAAAAATAAAAACTTCAAAATAATAATTACTATTCATTGTCGCTATTTAAAAAAAAAAAACTTTATCATAATACTGGGAAAAATAAACACAGATTATTAGAAAAAATTAAAGTAAATAATAAATAATAATATTCTTTTAAAAAAATAAAAACTTCAAAATAATAATTACCATTCATTGTCGCTTTTGGTTCGGTTTGGTACACCTCCAGCACAATATCCATTTTCAATAAAGTTATACTGCAATGTTAAAAAAACATTGTTGTGCATTTTTTTTCTAAACTAACAAACGCAAGTTATTAAATAAAATAGTATTTAAAAATAAATAAATACTTGAAAATAAAATTAAAAAATTAAAATAAAATATTATAACACTATTCATGATCACTTTCATTTGATATGTATAATATAATAATGTGACGTAATGTAATGTAATGTAATGTAATGTAATGTAATGTAATATAATATAATATAATATAATATAATATAATATAATATAATAAAGGAATGATGATTATCAAAGTAAAATTAAATTTAGATTTAATTAAGTTGATGGTACTTGTGATATGTTTCTATTAGTGTTGTGATCCATATTTTATTTTAATCAGACCCTTTGTTCAACCATAACAAGGATGGTCCTTATCTCCAATTACGCCAAGATGTTCCAGTCTTACAAAATCTTCGTCTACGTGCCACAATCATCCACCGGAGCCACTCTATTCAGTATTCACCACCTGCCGAGTCCCATTTCTACGCCTCGCATCTCCTCTCCAGTCCTTTAGTGAATGACCAAAAACGTTCCAATTGAACAAAGATGTAATTTCTCAAATCTATAGAACAAAATCCTAATATAGACATAGCATAAGGATCATCCTTATAATTAATTCTGAAAGGAAATATACGTCGTGTAAACATCAAATACAAATAAGTCCTAACATACATAATACCCTTTACGTAAGAACTGAAGGATGATTTTTACCCCCCCCCCACTACTTAAGAATTTTGTTTAATTGCAAAATATTAAAAAAATCATGATTTTACAATAATAGACTAATTATAGTACGTAGGGTAATTATAATTACTACTATAGTAATTATAATTACCCTAGAAAATTACACAATTAGTCTACTAGTGTAAAATCATGATCTTTTTTGGATTCTAGGACTAAAATACGTGTTTAATAAGATGTCATAAAAATAAAAAAAATCCTTCATTCACTTCTTACATTAAGGATATTTTATATGTTAAAACTCATTTATACAATAACTTAACCCAATATACCTCGCACCTCATGGTTCTACTCTACGTTGTGATTACTACTATAATCAAATATTAATAGTTATCATATGGATAAGAAAATTTTAAATTTAAGATTCTAATGTTTTTTAACTTTAATATCACAACCCTGTGATGTTTTGTAGTTAGTTCTATGATTCTAATACTCATTCTAGTTCAAAAAAAGCAAATGCTCTATTACTACGTTCAATTGACATTTTTTCAATAGCAGCATTATTTGCACATTGTTCAAATTCAAAGTAAACAAAACCATACCCTTTCCTCTTACCGTCTCTTAAGTGTAACCACTAGGACTCCAAATGAACCAAACGTTCGGCGAACAGTTCGTGAACCGTTCGGCGGGAAGTTCGTTTGTGTTCATTCGTTTATAAAACAAACGAACACGAACAAGAAATTTCATTCGTTTTGTAAAATGAACAAACATGAACAGAGGTCCTGTTTGTTCGCTTATGTTCGTGAACGTTCAGTAACGTGTTCGTTTGTATTCCATAGTTCATTAGTGTTTCTAGTTTTTATATTTATTTAGATACTTCAAAATTCCGACAAATTAAATATCTAATAAGTGTCAGTGTATTATATATTTTGTTCATGAATGATTGTTTGTGTTCGTTTGTTTCCATTTGTGTTCATGAACATTAGTTTGTGCTCATTTGTGTTCGTCAATGTTCGTTGCCTAAAATTAACAAACAAACACAAACGAACACGAACAAGTTCATTTCTCTAACAGACGAACACGAACATAAAATCTCGTTCGATAAGTGTGCATGAACGGTTCGCGAACACATATATTTTTTAACAACGAACACGAACAAGGTCTTGTTCGTGTTCGTTTGCAGCCCTAGTAACCACTTTACATGACAATATATTACCAGAAGATTTAAACAGTTCTTGAAGTAGAACATTGTCAATATAATAACTCATACAAATTCTACAACCAAAGACAAAACTTAATTAGACTTAGAATACCAAACGCGTGCCCAGACCTCTGAATTTTAGGGATTTTCCGGAAAGACCCTGTACAAAACATTTAGTTTGAATTCCAAATAATAGGTTGCGAATTAAATGAAAAATTGGATCAGAAAATGAATACTAACTATGTTTTTATTATAATAAATAACTTTTTTATACTTTATTATTTAATAATTTTATTGTTTTTAGTTATTTTATTTTAAACATATTACCTTTATCAATTAATTAGATATTACTTTAATAACTTACGTTTGATAAATTATTTCCAATAACTTAAGTATGCAATTATGTTTAATTTTATTTTTTACTCGGCATTCCATTATAAGATTTATTAAAACTGAAGTTGTATTAAAAATATAGTGTTTATTTATATATATTTGTTTAGATTGACAGTGAATAGTAACTAAATATTTATTTATTATTATAACTATTTTTGCTTTTAAGTTTTATTTTATGATACACTATTTTATAACCTTTTGATTTTCTATTATAACTTTTATTTTATCATATTAGTAAATTTTAAACATGTCTATTTTTATCCACGTCTGGACAAAAAGAATGTTCTAAAGAGTTGTGAGTGTTAACGTACAAGTAATCGAAGTAACATAAGTGTTATCAAAACTACCTCACTTTTGGTTTCCTTTTTTTTTTTTTTTTTTTTTTTTGTAAATCGACGTTGTTTTATCTTTTCGTTATTCTTCTAATAATGTAGTTTTATGTTTTCTAAAATTATGAATATATCGTTACGACGTGTCCACTTTTAACTACGCTTCAATAAAAGTTTTGTTCAAATCAGATGGGTCAAATATAATTGATTTTTTGGTTATTCATTTTGACAAACCGAAACAATATCGTATGAACAACTTTGGTAATAATATAGAGATAATTTTATACACCTTAAGCTATAGGGCGTGCTGATACCATGACAAACCAAACTGATATCGTTTAGCGACCTTGATGGCCTGTCGGTTCCGAACAACATCAGTACCGGTACTAGCTGAATCGTTATTGACATTTGTTTTTATGGTATTTTCGACCGATATAAAACAAGTCTCGGTATCATTTTGGTCATACTATAACTTTATTGTTTTTGGGATTATATATCGAGTGTCGATACCGTACTAATACCATAATTAATCAAATTGATACTAATCTAATACTCGCCGCAATGCGCAGAGGAATATTACTAGTTATTATTATTATTGTAAAGGAGTCTTAGATCAAACTGATTAAAATCACAAGATTTGTGATTATCGTGAATAATTATATTTACCAGATTATCTGATCTAGTTAATGAGTATTTCAATGTGTTATTTAAAGTTGATGACACGGATTTTGAATTTTGAAAAGATGGACCATGTTTTACAATTAAACTCTTATGTCGAATTTTAATATTTTGAACGTTACATGTTTTGTTTTAAATGTTAGGTTGAAATTTGTTTTTGGTTTTGATTGGTTGTCATAAATGATGGTGAATGATGGATTTTAAGGTTATTGATCTGCTAAGGGTTATGTGGTGTGGGGTACGGCGGAGGACCGTCGAGTTCTATGGAGGTACGTCCACACCTCCCCCACTGCTTCGTCCCGTCTCCATTGTCGTCTCCAAGACGAGCTCGACAGTCCAAATTTTTAAAAAAAGTGTTGTGGATAACGGCTATGTTACAAAAAAAAATTGTTTTATTCTTTATAAATAAGCAAATATCATATCCATTTTCAACATAATCTCTACCAAATTCTCTTTTTCTTTTATAAAGTCTCTACAATTTTTTTAAAAGCTCTTCAACTTTTGCCATAGATCCATACAAACCAAACAACCTGAATCGAAACCCACTACCGGGCTACACTCCAACGCTCGATCCGGAGTGGTCGGCATCCCAATTTCGTTTGCGTGTTTCCAATAAACCCCCAATGGTTTCACCCAAATGAACCAAATGCAACACATGTTAATGCGAAACCCTTTTTACATGCAATTTCAACAACAACCTCAATCATCACCACCACCGATTGGATCGTCTCAGCGGACAGAAGACGAGGTTCAAGAATTTGAGCCAGAAACGCAACCCCAAACTTTCAAGCGGCAAAAAAATAAGCAATCGGTTCGGGGAAAAGGTAAACAAACTTCGAAACCGAAAGCACAACCTTGTTCACAAATCAAGGAGGTGGCATTAGCCAAGGAGTGGGTTGCTACGTCAAAAATGCCCAATTGTTCGTAAGTATTATTTTGTTTTTATTATATATTTTTTAAATGTTGATATTTATATGTCGTAAGGGGTATGAAAAAATAGGGACAAAACTCGCACGGGAAGGCCGAGTTCTCTAAGTTCTGACAACCCGAAGGGGTTTTTTCCATTGATCTTGATCCTATACTACACACATATGGGAAGGTTAATGTACAATAGCTCCTTAAGGTGTGATGGTACGCGATTTAATTACGCGTGTTCATTTGTAAATCACGCATATTATAAATTTTAAACCCTAATTACGCATGAAGAACAAAATCATGCATGGTCAAAACAAAATCACGTATAGGTTGGTCTTTACCCTAATTAAGCACATTATTTTGTTGGTCGCGTACCATCGCACGTTAAGGGACTTTTATATTTTAAACTTTTTCTTTCTCTCTCTATATATATAGAAGTTTGTTAACGTACAATTGACCTTAACGTACGATGCGTACTCGATGAGAAGTCCGCACGTTATAAACCTCAAAAACGAAATCGCGCATGTAGAAACACATAAAACCGCAT
This sequence comes from Helianthus annuus, assembly GCF_002127325.2. Taxonomy (NCBI): domain Eukaryota; kingdom Viridiplantae; phylum Streptophyta; class Magnoliopsida; order Asterales; family Asteraceae; genus Helianthus; species Helianthus annuus. The sequence continues at coordinate 180,178,415 of NC_035443.2, read as the reverse complement.
GTTGAAAACATAAATCACGCATGTCACACAAACTCGGAAGACTTGATAAACTCGAAAAGACTTCCCAAAATCCGCATGTTATATTTTGTTCGCGTATGCAACGTGTGTTAAGGGTTATTGTACAATTCACTTTCTCTCTCTCTCTCTCTATATATATATATATATATATATATGTGTGTGTGTGTGTGGAAAGGATAAATCGAAAACCCATCTTACTTAAAGAAACTCAGAAAACTTCATCTCTATCATCCATCTCATTTGATCAATGGTAGATATAAAAAAGTTACAAAAAATTACTTTTTCAGACTTTTTCAACCAAATGTTACACTCTTACAAAAAGTGTAAAGTGTTACCTTTTTCTCTTTCATCTCTCCTCTGAAACAAAATGCATTGTTACATAAAAATCTCTCTGTAAAAAATGTAACATGTTTTTTTACGTATATTACAAAATAAAAACTTCGTAAATTATAAGTTTTAAAATCCATACATTTTATATTATCTAAAAAATTGTTGTCAAAACACAACAAAAATATGTTATAGGCGAGTTACAAAAAACGTGAACAGCTGAAAAAAGTAACATATTCTTTCTCCTCTCTCTACTGTTACGAAAGTGTGTTAGTGTCAGAAAATGTTGCAGGTGTCAGTAAAAATGTTACAGTGAAAAAGTGTAACACGTGCTAACATTATGTCTACCCATTAGGTTTTCAAAGTTTTTGCAACTCAAATAGGATTTCTCCCTATAATTCACCTATATATACATACATACATATATATATAGGGGAAGGTTCATTTGAGAAGAAAATTTTATTGAGAAGAAAAAGAATAAAAGGGTACAACTGTAAAACATTAAATAGTTTTTTCCTCATCTCATTTATTATTATATTTGACTAATTAATTAGTCATTAAGATTATAATCCTCCACACTAAATATTTTTGCCTACACACATCAAAAGTTATCCTACACATTTCGAAATTTATCCTACACATATTGAAATTTATCCTACACAACTCGTAATTTATCCTACACGCCTCGTATTTATCCTACACTATAAATGAATTTTTATTTTTATTTTTTGTGAAAAATATATATCTTAAAAATAAGTTACAAATTTAATATAGTTAGTTATTAAAGATGAAACTACAAATTAATGATGTATGTAAGTCTACTAATATACCCTTATAGTTACATTAAGTACAAATATATATATATACAGTGGAGAATTCAAATGAGAAGAAACTTTATGTAAGAAGAAAAAAGAAGAAATTTCAACTAATAAAAATGCTTCATTTTATTTCATTTAATATAAGTATTTAATTTTACTATAAGGGTAATATGGTAAACCTACAAAGATCACTAATTAGTAGTATTCCTCTTTAATAGCTAACTACATTAAAAAATGTAACTTATCTTCAAAATATATATATTTTTTTTTCAAAAAACAAAATAAAATAATTTAGAGTGTAGGATAAATTACAATGTGTAATATGATAAATTACGGGTTGTGTAGGATAAATTTCAACATGTGTAGGGTAAATTTCTAAAGGTGTAGGGTAACTTTTGATGTGTGTAGTCAAAAAAACATTAGTGCGAAGGATGATAGTTTTTATGACTAATTAATTAGTCAAAGATGATAATAAATGAGATAAATGAAAAACTATTTAATGTTTTACAATTATACCCTTTGTTCTTTTTCTTATCAATTAAATTTTCTTTTCAAATGAACCTTTCCATATATATATATATATATATATATATAGGATTAGGTTCAAGAGTGAACACTAGTGTAGCTTGCGAACTGAGTGAACTAATCCTGGCCATACACGTGTGTAGATCAATGGCTAGGATTTGATGTTGAAATACACTAGTGTATTTTACGATTTGATGATGAGATCCTGGCCATACACGTGTGTAGACCAATGGCCAGGATTTGTTCACGCAGTTCGCAAATACACTAGTGTTCACTCTAGAACCCCACCCTATATATATATATATATATATATATATATATATATATATATATATATATATATTCTAGGTATCATATAAGTTATCATGTTTTGAATCTAAACTATTGACAAAGAATGTAGATCTAATAAGTTATATAAATATAACTTTATAAATTATGAATTGCATTAATGAATAATTTATGTTTGATTGCATTACGTGTCAGAGTTTTGTAAGCTCAATATTATTTTTCTAGCTTTCCTTATTTTATCATTTCGTATTCTATTTCTCAATTGAAAAAAAAAGGATTACTTAAGTACAAAAGTTATATGTAATCTCAAAGTATCATTTTATTTTTCTAAACATTACTAACTACTTTGTGTAATCAGGTGGGGGCCGGGGAGGGGGGGGGACCTCCTGACTTTTCGTTCAGTAGTGTTATATATGTAGTTTTTGTACAACAATTGTTAGGTATTTACGTTTTCGACCCCCGGTTCTATAGAAATTTTTGGGTATATACAACCCCCCGTCTTTATTGTCAATCTTGGCCATTGCGTGTAATAATACATAGATTTTTACCTTTGCTATATAACCATGTGTAGTGGTATGGCAAACCACATGCCCTTTTTCGTCACGTGTCCACCACATCATTTAAGCCATCTCACATGGTGAAATGATGTAGTGGTTCACCCCCTTTATTAACTAATATACCAACCAATACTTATTTTCTATACACACCCACTTTCTCTTTCACATCAAAACTCACCAATCTCTCTCTCTCTTTCACACTTGTGACCAGAACCACGAGTTCTCCCCAAAAAAAACCAAACCATATTAGAAGGGGTAGTATTAAGCATATGGTTGCATGTCATTTGGCCAACCACATGCTCACTACAGATGATATCAATGTACAATTATATATATTGGTTAAGTTTGGACGTAAAGAAATAGCATTAAACCAAATTTTAATAAGTATTCCAAGTTTCATTGGCCGTAGAAAATTTACACACGAACAACATAATATGAATCTAATGTGTATAAATTTTATTTACAAAAACGTTGTAAGCTTTATGATCAATAACACGTAATCTGATATCTTAATTAGTGATGTGATAGGTACTAATAGACATGTGATTCCTGATTTTATATTTTGTGATGTTTCTGATTGAAAGTATGTTTTGAAAATATAAAAGCACTTTGTAAATATTTTATATTAGTTAATTATTCAAAAAATAGTTTATAAAAAATGTAATTTACTTTACATGGTTACGAGGTTACATGTCAATGAGTTTGCATGTATACGAGATTTCATATATTAACGAAATTACATGTTTATGAACTTACATCTTTACAAGTTACAAAATCATATTTTCACTAGTTTACACGTATGTTTTTATATCTTACTTTAAATGACGTATTTTTTTTTAACATAAAAAAGCAATTTCATTCGAATCATCAGGGCAAATTACATAAGGATAGCAGGTAGACGAGCAACAAACTGCGCCGCCATCCCTTTTTGAATAGAAAACCCTAATCTACTAAAAACAAAGCCTCGCCCCTGAGGGGTCGAAAAGTTGCTATGGACCACACGCTGAACTCTAGACAAGAACCGAACTGCCTCCGGCGCCAAGGAGCCGAACGTGTCAAACGCCAGGGGGACAAAGGCATGTTGATTATCCTCACAAGCTTTCGCGTGCTTTTCCACCTTCTTTGACTCTGCTTTCAGTACCGCTTGCCCCGCCACAAATCCATTTTCCCGGAACCCGGCTAGTGGGGATACACCTGTGAGATCGACACAAGCATGTTTCCCGCCCTCCCAACAAAAAACTAGCACGTCAGCTGGGCGTAGGGTGGATCTCCCCTCCGACGGGTCTGTAAGAAAATTAACCGGTGCCTCTTTCTTCGTCGAGATCCCTGCTCGTCTGAGAATATCAAAAAAATTAAACTACAGATATAATATTATACCAAAAAATGGTGTACGCCAGTAATGGGCGTCTCTCACCGAACGGTCCCTCGACTAATATGACGGAGGTACATCACATGTCTTGGAGTAAATCAAGTGGTGTATAGCTTTTATCCCAAAACCTTCACAATAGATTATCACCTCCTTACCACTGAGGCATTATCATGAGAAAGATTTTCCATACGTGTCATAAAGGTGTTTCTTCTTAAATGGTTAAAGATTTTAGTCTTAGAGAGTGTATATTATCTGTTCTAAAAAGCTACGATTTTATGAAAATGTCCGAAGAATTTCATTCTCTTTGGATCTGACAATATAATCCCCACTTTTACACCATTGTCTACCACGATCCTACAAGCCTCAACCTCATCCAGAAGGACATGATTGTACACACACCGGTGCCCAATATAAGAGCTAGCCCATTAATTTAGGGGTACCAAAAAAATTTATAACATGCAATCATACAATAATAAAGAAAAAACGATAACAAATAAAGTAAATACCTAATAAATTTGTTCTCTTCTTTTTACTTCATCAAAAGTTTTTTTTTTCGACCGGGCAAACCATAGCATTGTTCAAATATTCCGGGCCCATTCGGTTGCGTAAATCCGTCTTGACAAGCTTCAATTTAGAAAAACATATTTAAACGGTTGCGGTTGCAAAATGTTTATTTTAATGTTTTAGGTCTTGGGCTAAACTTTGACATTTACTAATTGGTCTCTTTTCAATTATATTATTGTTAATTTGGGCTTCTTTATAATTTGGGCTTAATTTATTCTACAACTTTTGGTTCGTAAATGGTTCGAGCTAATATAAAAATGGGAGTTTAATAATATCAACTATCCTTTTTTTTTATCAAGGCCATTCTCGTATTTATTTAGGGATATCCTTTTAATAAAAAAAAATACACTACAAATACATGTTGAACCGTAGCCTACGATACCCTTATTACTACATTGGCACTACACTTGCCGATGCCACTAGCGAACTACTGTTCAGGGTTACCATTTCTAACAGCCACAGCATGAAGCTTTTGGCTTCCAAAAAAACACTAATTATTAATGTTCCAGGCAAGTTGGATGCAGCCTCTGGCTTCCAAATTGTGGCAGACACATAGGACACGTTTTATTCTTTAATTAAAACAATAAACATCGGATGATGCGTCAAGTAATTTCCCACAAACCAGGTGCTCTCTGTGTGTATTATTTTACTTTATTTTTTAATTTAAATTTACCCTAAATAATAAATTATTTTACTTTTATTTTTTAAAACTACTACAAACTAATTATATTCTATATAAATATAATAATTTGCAAAATTAAGTATAAAACTCCTACAAACTAATTATATTCTATATAAAATATAATAATTTGCAAACTTAAGTAACTATCAATATGTCAAAACACCAAAAATTAGAAGATAGCTTGGTTACTGGTAGCAGTTTAAGTATAGTAAAAATTTAGATAAGTAGTACGAGCTATTTGTTAGTTTTGGTAATGTTATTTAATTATAAACCAATCACTTATGGATGTAGTTCATATTTTGCCTAAGTTTAGAAGTTATATGTGTGTATATATATGTTTGTGTGTGTATATACATATATTAAAAAAAATATATAAATTGAATTTGAATTTCGAATAAAATTGAAAATCATAAATTCGTATTCGATTCGTATTCGATTAATGGACTCGAATACTAATCAACTCGAATTCGAACCTTATTAATCGAATTCGCGAGTCCGATTTCAAAGTTTTCGAATCCAAACCGAATTCTAAACACCCCTAGCGGTGGTATTCATGGTTGCTAGAAGTTGGGGTAGTAGTTGTCAGTGCTGGTGGTTGTCTGGTGGGGGAGAAAACGTAGAGAGAGAGAGAGAGAGAGAGAGAGAGAGAGAGAGTTGTGATTTTATATATGTTTTTTACTTTTTGTTATTTTTTTAAAGTTAGATTATGTTTTATTTATAAATATATTTTTAAATAAAAGGATATTGTAAAAGGACCGAAATACACTCATGTGCCTTGCGCATGACATACTTAACTGAAAATATTAATTAGGTTAGAGCCAAAAGACGCATGGTGTAACGAGTTTTCCTGATAAGAAATTGTGAATGTAATTATTGAAGTTAAAGGACATCCACTACAATCCGATACAAACATAAACGACCAAAAATGTAATTTACCGTAAACCAAATTTTAATAAGTTTTCTAAAGTCTCATTGGTTGTAGAAAATTTACACACAAACAACCCCATATGCCATAATTTGAATCTAATGTATATAATTTTATTTACAAGGATATTGTAAGCCCATGATCATCTAAACGTAATCTGATATCTTAATTAGTGTTGCGATAGGTACTAATAGACATATGATTCCTGATTTTATATTTTGCGTATATGAAAGTATGTTTTGAAAATTTAAAAGCACTTTGAAAATATTTTATGTTGCGATAGGTACTAATAGAAATATGATTCCCGATTTTATATTTTGCGTCACGTTACTATATGAAAGTATGTTTTGAAAATTTAAAAGCACTTTGAATATATTTTATGGACAAAAGATTAAATACAAATACCCTTATCATACAAAACGTACGAATATGGTGAAAATGTAAAAAAAAAAAAAAAAAAAAACGCAGTGACATTTTCGAAATTATTTACTCGTAGAGTAATTATCAAAATTACTCTACAAATGATCTTGTAGGGTATTTTTTAATCTTGTAGAGCAATTTTGTAAAATGTTCTTGTAGGGTAATTTTGATCTTGTAGAGTAATTTTGTAGAATATCATAATTACTCTACAAATGATCTTGTATGATACTTTTAATCTACTAAGGTAATTTTGTAGAGTATCATAATTACTCTACAAATGATTTTGTAGAGTAATTTTGAATTGTATGCTGTTTGATAAACTTGAAGAGTAATTTTGATACACATGTAGAGTAATCTGATGCAGAGTAATTTTGATAATTACCATACAAGATCAAAATTACACTACAAGATACACTTGTAGAGTAATGTTGATAATTACTCTACAAAATCAAAATTACTCTACAAGATCATTTTTAAAATAATTTTGATAATTACTCTACGAGCAAATAATTACCAAAGTGTCACCGCATTTTTTTTTTGGCTTTTTCATGCATTTTGTATGTTTTATACGATAAGACACTTTGTACGTGAACTTAACCCATATTTTATATTAGTTAATTATTCAAAAAATGTTTTATAAAAATGTAATTTACATGATTACGAGGTTACTTGTCAATGAGTTTATTTAAAAATTTACGAGTTTCCACATATACGAGATTGCATATATTAACGAAATTACATGTTTATAAACTTACATCTTTACATGTTACAAAAGCATATATTGACTAGTTTATACGTATGATTTTGTATGTTATTTAAATGACATATAAAATAATTAAAATACATATATAATATTATACTAAAAAATGGTGTACGACACAGATGGGCGTCTCCCATCAAACGGTTCCACGACTAATATGACGGAGGTAAATCACATTTCCTGGAGTAAATCAAGTGGTTTCCAGCTTTGATCCCCAAACCTCCACCATATATTACCACTGAGGAACTTTGGTGAGAACAACGGCAAAGCTTGAGATTTCTAACCGGGGGCTAATGTAGCTGTCGTGGGATAATCAAAAATATTTATTTTTAAGACTTAAATACCAATACTAGTACGGGTAAGTAAGGTCGTCTCCACATGGAATATGTGGTTAGTGTTTAGCTAGATTATCTAATTAATTAACTAAGAAAAGAATTATTAGATTAAGAAGAAGTAACTCCAACGAGAATCCCAAATGCAAGTTTAACACAAAACTCCGTTTCAATGATTTAAAACACCACGTAGACATGACCTCGGAAGACCTAATGATGCGTTAAGATATAACAACTACCCACCTAATTACCAACACGCTAACGATGCAAGAAACCACCAATACATTTGAATGTGATTATTGAAGTTAAAGGATATTGTAAGCCCATGATCATCTAAACGTAATCTGATATCTTAATTAGTGTTGCGATAGGTACTAATAGACATATAATTCCCGATTTTATATTTTGCGTCATGTTTCTATATGAAAGTATGTTTTGAAAATTTAAAACCACTTTGAAAATATTTTATGTTGCGATAGGTACTAATTGACGTATGATTCCTGATTTTATATTTTGCGTCATGTTTCTATATGAAAGTTTGTTTTGAAAATTTAAAAGCACTTTGAAAATATTTTATGTTGCGATAGGTACTAATACACATATGATTCCTAATTTTATATTTTGGATCATGTTTCTATATATGTTTCTATATGAAAGTATGTTTAGAAAATTTAAAAGCAATTTTTATATATTTTATATTAGTTAATTAATCAAAATATGGTTTACAAAAATATAATTTAATTATTCTAAAAATGTTTATAAAAATGTAATTTACATTACGAGGTTACTTGTCAATGAGTTTATTTACAAATTTACGAGTTTGCACGTATACTAGATTGCATATATTAACGAAATTACATGTTTATGAACTTACATCTTTACATGTTATAAAATCATATTTTGACTAGTTTACACGTATGATTTTATATGTTACTTAAATGACATATACAATAATTAAAATACAGATATGATATTCAGTGGCGGATCCAGGAAAATTTTCCACTGGGTTCACTTTTAGATGATCCAATTTCATATGTATGAACATAAAAAATTTCGGGTCGGTTCGACGGTTCGGATCGAGTAAGGTTCATCACATAATAAAAGTTCGATCGTTATTAGAAATTTAAAAACACATAATCTAAAATACGAAGGTCTTTACGAATAAAAAAACTACCTAGAGTTGTGCCTTACGAGTTTTTATCTTTTGAAAACGTTGCATTACACTCTCGACTTTGTGAGTCCGTGGGCTACACACCCATCCAAAATCCAAAAACCCACCAAATAAATTATAATTTTTATTTCCCCACAAACAACATATACCACACATTGGGGGAGGGTGGTGGCAGTAGGCTATAAGCTATGCGATGTTCTGTGCATGTTTTAAAAAAGGAACAAAAGAAAAGCCCAGAAAGGAACAAAAGAAAGGCGCAGAATTAGGATTCGAACTTGGGATGTCACATTTAGAAATTGCGCATGAAACAAGTGGATCACTAGCCATTTATGGTTATGGGTTCACTCATAATTTATTTATGGGTTCCTTTTTAATTTTCTATATACGTTTTCACTATAAATTACAAACCGAATGGGTTCCTGGGAACCCGGTGTTTGAACATAAATCCGCCCCTGATGACATTATACCAAAAAATGGTGTATGCCACCGACGGGCGTCTCCCTTCAAACGGTTCCACGACTAATATGACAGAAGTAAATCACATTTTCCGGAGTAAATCAAGTGGTTTCGAGCTTTGATCTCCAAACCTCCACCATACATTACCACTTTCGTGAAAACAGTGACAAAACTTGAGATTTCCGAACGGGGGGCCTGATGTAGCTGTCGTGGGCTAATCAAAAGTATTTATTTTTAAGACTTAAATACCAATATTAGTACGGGTAAGTAGGGTCGTCTCCACTGGAAATATGTGGTTAGTGTTTAGCTAGATTATATAATTAATTAACTAAGAAAAGAGTTATTATATTAAGAAGAAGTAACTCCACCCAGAATCCCAATTGCAAGTTTCACACAAAACTCCGTTTCAATGATTTAAAACACACATAGACATGGCCTCAGAATTTATGAATTTGAATAATGATTAGGGACAGTTTTCAATAATCACCGTACGACCTAATGATCCGTTAATATATACCAAGTTCCCACCTAATTACCAACCCGCTAACGATGCAAGAAACCGCAAATACATTTGATAAAAGACAAACAGTTCTAATATAAATAACGCTTATCAAATCCAACCACGAGTGATCAAGATATATCAGTTGTAACAATCATAAAAAACAACGTATTTATATAAAAACCTAACAATCGTTCACCCCGGGAAGTTACAAAAGGTTTAGAAAAGGTCACCTTCTCCAAACTTCAGGTTCTAGGTTTACACCAAACTCGGTTTACTCAGTTGATTGGCCACCACATAGACATGGTGCCGAAAAGTCGGTTAATTTAAGTGGTAATTAAAAATAGATCTTTGTTATCAGATCTTTTACAATTCAATTACCCTATCTATTAGTGTGACTCAACTACTCTAGGTCATCCAGCGAGTTACAAGGTATTGTCATCAACCGGTTGTAAAGCAAGAACTCAAAATGAATGAAAATAGTTCAAAGAAACCAACACATCAAATTGTTTATAAAACGTTGTGAATGTTAAAAACAAATCCAAATGTGAATAAAAGTGAGAAAGTGTTAAACCCTACAAACCGTTCACTTGGAGAAAGACACCTAGCCACTCATGATCTTACAAGCCTCAACCTCATACGGAAGGACATGATTGTAAACGCTGTTGGAAAATAAGTGAAAATAGCATTTTTCACAAATATAGGAAAATGATTTTTTTCCTATTTTGGACTAGAAATAAATATAATAAAATGAGCGGGTTTTATGTATTTATGTGTGGGTTTGTGTTCTATGTTGGAAGAGCTTCGCAACGAACTAAACCACGTCCAAAACCGAGCTAAGATGAATGAGATATCAATGCTCAAAGTTGGGTGTTTGGAACATTCAATGTTGAAACTAAAGGGAAAGTAGCACCTTGTCCCACATAGGAGGAGAGATGGAACTTAAATGGGTATTTAAGGTGGAACTCTCCATCCTTATTGTTTCATGGAAGCACACACTAGTGTCCTCGCGAAGGGTGCGGAGCACCCTAACTCGCACTCGCACTCGCACTCGCTCGCTCGCTCGCTCGCGCGCGCGCGCGATGAGGCGCAATGTGGCGCTTTGATGGCGCACTTCGCACGCTCGCATCGCCGCGAGCCGCTTGAGAGCCGCCTTTGTATTTTTGACCGCGCGTGCGTGGTGAAGCACAAGGGTTGCAAGGACCAAGTGGTAGGTGATGCGGCGCATGACGTGGCAGTCATGTGCATGCGCGCGCGGGTACACGAGGCGCGCGGTTGGGCGCATGGTGCATGGGTCCTGCTGTGTCGTGCGCGACGCACCAGAGTGAGCCAATACGGCGCGACTGTGTGGCGCGCACGTATAGGCTCACAGGTGACGTGGCGCACGCGCGCATGGACGGACTTGAGCCAAGAGGCCGCACCGCGCATGGGCGTGCGGACCTGGGCGCGCGCGCGCGCAGAAGCTTCCAGCATTGAATGACAGGGCAGTTTCAGTCCAACTTCGTAACTGACGAGTTAATAGGCTTTGACTGAGAATTAAATGACGTATTAAATTGCATTGAAGACGTTTAATGCAATTTAAACCTCTCATTTAATTCATTTTGACTGTTTCAACCTAGGAGCTGTATAAATACAGCTCCATACCCACTTCAGAAGGAGACCAGCAACAACAGCTATATGCAAACAATTTTCTACACTCTTCTGATCATCTTCTTCTTACAAGCTTCAAGGTAACCTTCGGGTTGTAGGTCTACTCCGGCAGTACCACTGCTCCGGCTGTTGTACCCTGGGAAACAAAACGAGTACTCTTGGGAGACTCGGAATTTGTTTTAAGGGAAGCGTGTTGAACACGTGCCTCAGTCCAACTCTGCTTCTTCACCTTTCTTGTATTTTGGATTTTTTTTAGTTGTAATAGTACTTGTTTCTGCTTTCTTATTTCTGTATTGTAATCTTATTAATAAAATTTGTTTTATTTTATTTAATTACGCGAACGGTTCCTATAATCTTAAAACAAATTTTTAAAAACCCTTCGTGTAATCAAAACCATTCTGTTTGTGATTCAAACCAGTTTTGTTTTCACTCAGTTTGTGTTTTAAAAACAGATTTTTTTTAGTTTTCATCTTTAAAGGAGCGACTTTGGGTGAAAACTTTTGTGGTTACATTCGAACTTGTCCTAAATTTGCTAAAACTTTCTGATTTGGTCTTCAAAGTTGGACTTAGAAGCCAATCAGTAAGTTATAACTAATAAAAATTTTCTGTTTGGGTCTTCAAAGTTGGACTTAGAAGCCTAAACAGTAAATTTGTGGTTAAAAATTAAAATTTAATTGTTTACTTCTGGTTTTTGCGTAAATCAGAATATTTTGACTAAACTTTTAAAATTTTCATTTTTTCAGCATGTCGAACGAAAATGTCAACGTTAACAACACCACAAATGTTGTGACGGGAACCCCTTTCAACGCCACCACTGTGGGAGCGTCCACAGTGGCTAATCACGCTGAATGACCCGAGAAGTTCTCGGGTCTACACTTCAAGCGGTGGCAGCAGAAGATGTTCTTCTACCTGACCACCATGAACCTTGCGAGGTTCTTAACTGAATCCGCTCCCCAACCTGTGGAAGGGGAGACCAGCGCTCAGGATCTGAGCGCGGTAGAGGCTTGGAAGCACTCGGATTTCATTTTTCGAGACTATGTGTTAAACGGGCTTTCGGATGCATTGTATAACGTGTACTACAATGTCAAGACTTCCAAAGAGCTTTGGGATGCCTTGGACAAGAAGTACAAAACGGAGGATGCTGGCACAAAGAAATTTGTGGTAGCTCGTTTTTTGGATTTCAAAATGGTTGATTCTAAAACAGTTATGAATCAAGTCCAAGAATTCCAAATTATACTTCATGACATCTCAGCGGAAGGCATGACACTTAGCGAGACATTCCAAGTGGCAGCGATGATTGAAAAGTTACCTCCTAGTTGGGTTGATTTTAAGAATTATCTTAAACACAAACGAAAGGAGATGACTATAGAGGATCTTATTGTTCGTCTTCGGATTGAAGAGGACAATAGAATTGCCCTAAAAGGCAGCGTTGCGCAGACTAGTGCTAGCGCAAATCTGGTTGAGCATGGGCAATCCTCTAAGGGCGCTAAGGGCAAGGGGAAAAAGGAAAAAGGGAAAGGGAAAGCAAAGGCTAGCAACCTTGGACCGAAGAAAGGGGTTGTGAAAAAGAAACCTCAAACGTTCCAAGGGACTTGTTACAACTGTGACGAGCCGGGGCATCGGGCTAACCAATGCAAGAAACAAAAGCGTGAACGTGCGCACATGGTGGACGAAGACGGAATGCCTTTGGTGGCAATGATTTCCGACAAAAGCGCAATGATGGATGAGGTCAATACTGTGACCAACACTCCAAAAGGATGGTGGGTTGATACGGGCGCGACCCGTCACGTTTGCGCAGACAAAAGCCTCTTTACCACCTTCAAGGCGCTTTCTGGAGAAGAGAAGCTGTATATGGGAAATGCAGCCACCGCTGACATCATGGGTGAAGGAACGGTGATCTTGAAGTGGACTTCGGGAAGGAGCTCACTCTAAGCAACGTGTTGTATGCCCCAGACTTGCGCAAGAATCTAGTCTCGGGATGGTTGCTTAACAAGTTTGGTTTTCGTTTAGTTTTTGAGAGCGATCAATTTGTACTAACTAAACGAGGAACGTATGTAGGCAAGGGCTATGCCCAAAATGGAATGTTCAAATTGAATGTAATGGCTGTCAAGAACATGAATAAAATTGCTACTACTTCTACTTATATGCTTGAGTTTTCTGAATCGAATAAATGGCATGGTAGATTAGGTCACGTTAATTTTAATTCAATACGCCGTTTAATCAATTTAAATTGTATACCAACATTCCATATTGATTCACACTATAAATGTGAAACATGCGTTGAATCCAAACTTACAAGAACATCATCGAAATCCGTTGAACGAATAACCGAACCCCTTGATTTAATTCACACTGATATTTGTGATTTAAAAGCGGTACCCACAAGAGGTGGAAATAAGTACTTCATCACGTTTATTGACGATAGTACTAAATATTGCTATGTATATTTACTAAAAAGTAAAGATGAAGCAATAAGTAAATTTATCTTGTATAAAAATGAAGTTGAGAATCAACTTCAAAAGAAGATAAAAGCTTTGCGAAGCGATCGAGGAGGCGAATATGTTGCACCTTTTGCCGAGTTATGCGCAAAAAGTGGCATTGTACATGAGTGTACACCTCCATACTCTCCACAATCAAATGGCGTGGAGGAACGAAAGAACCGCACATTGAAAGAAATGATGAACGCCATGTTGATAAGTTCTGGGGTGAGCCAGGAACTGTGGGGGGAAGCCATTCTCTCGGCTAATTATCTTTTGAACAGGATACCACTCAAAAAGAGAGACGAAACTCCATATGAGTTATGGAAAAGGAAGAAACCTTCATACAAATACTTGAAAGTGTGGGGGTGCCTAGCAAAGGTGATTGTACCACCTCCTAAGGCTCTTAGGATAGGACCCAAAACTGTTGATTGCATATTTATTGGGTATGCACATCAAAGTAGTGCACATCGCTTTCTTGTACATGAGTCCAAGAATCCTGATGTACACGTAAACACTATTATGGAGGTGAATTCTAACGTTGTGTCTTACTTTGAAAATGTGTTTCCTTTGAGAAGACAAACACATGCAACGTCATCAACACCTAATTTTGAAGTAGGTGAAAGTTCATCTACACCAGTTGATGAGGTGGTTCATAATAGGACACATGAACAACCTGAGGTTGAAGAAAGCGATCGTAGGCGAAGTAAAAGGCCAAGGGTTGAAAAATCCTTCGGTCCAGACTTCGTTAGCTATATGGTTGAGGGCGAGCCCAATACATATCGCGAAGCGGTTTCCTCTTCAGAAGGACCTCAATGGAAAGAAGCAATAAGAAATGAAATAGATTCTATATTGCAAAATCATACTTGGGAGTTAGTAGATCTTCCACTTGGTTACAAACCACTTGGATATCGTTGGATATTCAAAAGGAAGATGAAAACTGATGGAAGTATTGATAAGTACAAGGCTAGGTTGGTGATTAAAGGATTTAGACAAAAGGAAGGTCTAGATTACTTTGATACCTCCTCGCCTGTGACGCGCATAACCTCGATTAGATTGGTTCTTGCTATAGCGGCTTTAAGAAATTTGGAAGTTCACCAAATGGATGTTAAAACCGCATTTCTAAATGGCGATTTAGAAGAAGAGATTTACATGGAGCAACCTGAAGGTTTCTCCGCCCCAGGTCAAGAGGGTAAAGTATGTAAACTCGTCAAGTCTTTGTATGGCTTGAAGCAAGCACCAAAACAATGGCACCAAAAGTTTGATCATGTCATGATTGACAATGGTTTCAAAATAAATGAGTGCGACAAATGTGTTTATTTCAAAGACACAAATGAAGGTTATGTGATCTTATGCCTCTATGTAGATGATATGCTTATCATTGGGAGTAATGATAAAATTATCAAAGCTACTAAAAGCATGTTGAAAGCGAGATTTGACATGAAAGACATGGGTTTAGCGGATGTGATTCTTGGAGTAAAGATCATAAGAACCCAACACGGTCTTGTGTTAAGTCAATCTCACTATGTGGATAAAATTCTTGAAAAATTCAACTCGGGAGATACGAGTGTAGCTCGAACTCCATTTGATACCTCCCAACATCTCAAGAAGAATAAAGGAGATGGAGTTGCTCAATTAGAGTATTCAAGAATTATTGGCAGTCTAATGTATCTAATGACATGTACTAGACCCGACTTGGCTTACGCGGTGAGTAGGCTAAGTAGATACACCAGCAATCCGTGCGCGGATCATTGGAAGGCTATCACGAGGGTGCTTAGATACATACGATACACAAGAGACTATGGACTGCATTATACCCGACAACCAGCAGTGATCGAAGGATACACTGATGCAAACTGGATATCGGATAATAAAGATTCCAAATCAACAAGTGGTTACGTGTTTACACTTGGAGGAGCTGCTATTGCTTGGAAGTCTTCTAAGCAAACGGTCATAGCGAGATCCACAATGGAATCTGAATTTATCGCCTTGGATAAGTCAGGCGAGGAGGCGGAATGGCTACGTCAATTCGTGGAAGATATTCCAAGATGGCCAAAGCCTTTGCCAGCCATATGTGTACATTGTGATAGCCAATCAGCGATTGGTAGAGCTCAAAGCTTGATGTACAATGGCAGATCAAGGCATATGCGACGTAGACATAACACGATACGACAACTACTCTCAACGGGTGTTATCACAATTGATTATGTGAGATCAGCGGATAACATTGCGGACCCGTTTACAAAAGGCTTAAGCAGAGAGTTAGTAGAAATGTCGTCAAGAGGAATGGGACTAAAGCCCGTGGTAAATGGGAATATGAGGGAAACCTAACTTAGTTGACTGGAGATCCCAAGATCTAAGTTCAGTAGGACAACTTAATCATATTACCAAAACGGCGTCACTGTGGGGGAGTACCCAAACTAAATAAAAAGGGAGTTATATATACTTCCTAGTCCATTCCAATCAGTGACATGAACTGAGGTTAAGCATATTAAGGTTAATGATTTCGGGAAATCAAATAACCATGATGCTTTTAATGATTCATGGGAATCGCCGATGTTAGAGAGAAGTGGGGTCGCTTCAAATGGATTTGTGGGGTGCGCAAATCCTAGAGCTCTCGCAGAACCAGGCTAGTGTTCCAGGACTATAATAGGACACGGCAATGAGGAGTTGGCCAAACCAGGGAGAGTATTGTGTGAAGTGTATTGTCGTTTACACAAATGGGGGTATGTTCAAGGACATCGCGTCTACATATCGCTAGTAAGCTAAGTGCGCTTCACAAAAGAAGGTTCAAAGGCTTCAACCTACCTATCTTGCAATACTCAACTGTCGAAGTTTATCGTTGAAAAGTGTAAGGAAAAGATCCATTTCCATACATGTGGGGGATTGTTGGAAATTTGATGAAAATAGCATTTTTCATGTGGGGGATTGTTGGAAAATAAGTGAAAATAGCATTTTTCACAAATATAGGAAAATGATTTTTTTCCTATTTTGGACTAAAAATAAATATGATAAAATGAGCGGGTTTTATGTATTTATGTGTGGGTTTGTGTTCTATGTTGGAAGAGCTTCGCAACGAACTAAACCACGTCCAAAACCGAGCTAAGATGAATGAGATATTAATGCTCAAAGTTGGGTGTTTGGAACATTCAATGTTGAAACTAAAGGGAAAGTAGCACCTTGTCCCACATAGGAGGAGAGATGGAACTTAAATGGGTATTTAAGGTGGAACTCTCCATCCTTATTGTTTCATGGAAGCACACACTAGTGTCCTCGCGAAGGGTGCGGAGCACCCTAACTCGCACTCGCACACGCGCGCGCGCGCGTGGCATGGCGTGGGCGATGAGGCGCATTGATTGCGCCACCTTTGCACTTTACACGTGCGCGCCACTGCTCCGGCTGTTGTACCCTGGGAAACAAAACGAGTACTCTTGGGAGACTCGGAATTTGTTTTAAGGGAAGCGTGTTGAACACGTGCCTCAGTCCAACTCTGCTTCTTCACCTTTCTTGTATTTTGGATTTTTTTTTAGTTGTAATAGTACTTGTTTCTGCTTTCTTATTTCTGTATTGTAATCTTATTAATAAAATTTGTTTTATTTTATTTAATTACGCGAACGGTTTCTACAAACGCATCGGTGCCACTAGACGAACTACTGTTCAGGGTTGCCATTTCTAACAACCACAGCATGAAGCTTTTGGCTTCCAAAATTGTGGCAGACACATAGGACACGTTTTATTCTTTAATTAAAACAATAAACATCAGATGATGCGTCGGATTAATTTCTAAGAACCACACATGAAGCTTCCTAAGTAATTTCCCACAAACCACGTGCTATCTATGTGTAATATATATGCATGTATATATATAGTCCTTATGTATAGCCATACAACACACCACACAATAATAGTGATCATCTCTCTTAGTTGTTAAATATGAAGAATATGAAATTAAACTCCATATTGGCACTTGGTTTTCTTTTGTTTATGCTTTTTTTCTCTCATCCATTTTCAACTCAAGCTGAAGAAGTTGGTAATGCTCAGAAATTGATTATATATATGCTCTACACTGTATTTTCTTTTTCTAACTAAAATGATTTTTGTGTGTATATATGTATAATGTATGTGTAAATGTAGAGGATCAAAGAGAATTTGATTATTTGAGAGATAGCACGCTGGGACCCGATAGATGGGGTGCGATTAGGAATGAATGGTCGTTGTGCAACAATGGGACGATGCAGTCTCCCATTGATATGTCGAGTAGTAGGGTGGAGCTGGTGCTCCACCCAAAGAATCTATACCGAAACTATAAACCGTGTAATGCTACCTTGCTTAATAGAGGTCATGACATCATGGTAACTACTATTTCGTGATTAATCCATATATAAATAAGCCTTGCATCATTTTTTGTTGTTATATTTACATGTTTCCATCTTTGAGTTTTACAATGGATTGGATGTTGCAGGTTAAATGGATTGGAGATGCGGGATCAATTATCATCAATGACACCGAGTATGCTTTGAAACAAGCACACTGGCACTCGCCTTCTGAGCACACCATCAATGGCAAAAGGTTTACTTTGCCTTCTTAGTATATTTTCTTTTAGAATGGATAACTAATACACACTTTAAAAGTACATTTAAATCTACACTTTTTGTTCATCACGGACTTGACCCCTTAGGGACACTTTTTTCCTAACATCATGGTACCAAGACCTGATAACTTCGGTATCTAGCATAGTTTATTGTCAGTTTTATATATAAAAAAACATGGGCCCAATATTAAATTATTTCCCAAAAAATATGGTTTTAGGTTTTGAGCAAATTAACTCATGAATATATCAACAGGTTTGGCATGGAACTACATATGGTTCACCAAAGCATAGACAACAAAACAGCTATCATTGCTGTTCTGTATAATATTGGCGGACCAAGCAATTTTCTTTCCTTGGTAACTTATTCAATTCTCTTTAGTTTTTATACTTTAATCCCTAGTTCTATTCATATGGAGGGAAAACGTTTGTGATGAGCTACTTGAGATTGACTTGCTAAAAGGTTGAATTGAGTCGAGCATGAACTCGTGCCTAAAATTGGTTTGTTTAATTAACGAGCCCAAGCATTTCTAATCAAGCTCGAGTAGGCTTGTGAGTGTGAGTCTAAACGATCTTTTTATAATTTTTACATAATAATAACTATTATATAAAACTATGAAAAATAATAATTAAAGCGTATATATTAGGTTATATAGAAAAGTTATAATTATCATGACTTAAAGAAGTTGAGCTTGAACTTAGATGAGTACGGGCTCAACTCGACTCGTTTACGTCCATGCATATATACTCCAAATAAAAACAATAAATTTTGATACATGTGTGTATATATATAATAGAGAAGGGATCATGAGATAATCATAGAGTTTATTGAGAACCACTATCAACCAAGCAAATTTTTTTTAAATGCTACTAATCTTTTCGCAAATGAAAAATTATATATGTATATTGGCAAGCTACATATATGTACCTCGTATATATTCTTAGTTTTTTACAATAGTAACTGCGCAATGAAAAAGTTGAAAAAAAGTAGATGTGGTTCTCTCATGATCCACACCCATATATCATATTTGTGAACTACAAAACTGATAGCAACGATTCGCACATGATTCATGCTTTCATTACATTTTTTTATTTTTTTATTTACAGTTAGCTGTAAACTTATCGTCTATGATAGATGAAAAAGGCATTCACGGACGCAGTGGGATTATAAATCCTAGTGAGATTCAAATAAGTAGTAGGTTGTATTACCGATATATCGGTTCACTCACAACCCCTCCTTGCACCGAAAAAGTTGTTTGGACGATTAGCAGAAGGGTAACAATTAATAATTTTGTAATTGTTTATGTGAAAATCTTTTTTTATATAGGCTAATGATTTACGTTCATACAGATAAGAACAGTTTCAATACGTCAACTTAAATTACTTCGAGAGGCTGTAAAGGATGTAAGTATATATTGTTTGAAATCAAGTGAACACCAAGTTCTTATTGTTTTCTTTCCGGTAAGATGAAC
This sequence comes from Helianthus annuus, assembly GCF_002127325.2. Lineage (NCBI taxonomy): Eukaryota > Viridiplantae > Streptophyta > Magnoliopsida > Asterales > Asteraceae > Helianthus > Helianthus annuus. The sequence goes on along the minus strand of NC_035443.2, from coordinate 180,158,517 downwards.
AAAATAAATGTTAATTGGCGTTTATGTTGTAGTATGCAGAAAATAATGCAAGACCACTACAACCAGACAATCTACGAGACATTCTTCTCTATGCCGAGGCTCGAGAAGGGAAATAGGAACGAATACACATGCACATACACTTCGGCCACTAGTATTTTGTAATGCATAAAATCTACTTGTCTTTAATTTTGTGATACTGTCTTAAAAGTTTGGTTTGGTTTTCTACATGTACCCTATAAATAACGTTATAATTATCTTGTATAATTATTATTATTATTATTATTATTATTATTATTATTATTATTATTATTATTATTATTATTATTATTATTATTATTCCATTTATCGTTTATTTTTAACTTTGTTTGTTAGCGTTATTCTATCTCTAGTCTGAATATTAGGGTTACTATTTATTGACGTTGTATTTAGCTTGTTAACTTTATCATCATTCATTTGTAGTGTAATCTCTTTAAACAAACACATTATATCAATCTTAGAAATACTATGTATATTTTCAAATTTAAAACCTAAAAAACTTATTGGCCCAATACATAAGAATTTAAAACGAACCTAGCCATAAAGAAATTTTTGGATATATACGTTTTTTACCCTCCGTCGGAAATCTCAAGCTTCGTCATTGATTGTATGATGGTGGTACCAAGTTATTATGTTTGAGTTATAGCAGACATATATGTTACGAATCATAGATGAATATATGATATACACATAATGGCATGGCTTTGGTCTATTTGATACCGCATGTAAGATTAAATATATTATGTTTAATATTTAATCTATAGCCATCTTAATCATTTACATTATAGAGATCAAAATATATTAGAACCTATTATTTAATTAGTTGGTAATTGTTGATGGACCATATTACCCTTAGTAACTAATTAGGTTTCCTCCTGGGTGCTTATATAAGGAGAGTTATGTGGAGGTTTAAGTGTTACTCAGTTTCACAATTCACACCCCATTTAGATCATAACATCATTAGTTTCGGCCTCCTCTCCAAAGCCGATATCCCTTTTCGGTTTTCTTAGCACCATCATCAGTCAGCACCCTAAGGAGGAACCAAATCAAGATGACAGGCATGTCGAACTCTCTCACAGGATTCTCCTCTGCACTATCTGCTGTGACAGGTATGATTTATCTGTTTTCCTTCATGCACAAACAGAACTGAACCAACACCGCATACTCATCATACCACGCATGGATTGGATGGGTCGATGGTTACAACGTTTCTTTCATATTAGAACTGAGATTTCGGCCTTATTACACGATTGTGATTTAGTCACGAACCATAGTGATTTAGAGGTTACATTAATGAGCAATTTTCTGTCACGCGTGGGATTGATCGTAAGGTCTAGGACATTATGTATGTCTTTAATAACTCCATTGTTAAAAGTTGGATTCATATGTTATAACCCAATGTAGTGATGGAGTTGGATCTTCTACGAGTGATGGAAGATTTAAGCTCATGGTACACATCTCTATACGTTCATATGTGTGACAGATGACTTATCATTTCAATACTAGAAAACATAGCAAGGACATATGACAAATTACGACATATTATGGCTCGTCTAGAAATATCATGACTTTAACTACCAGTTAGGCATGTATGTATATCTATAATTTACTCATTACGAATCAAAATCCAATCTAACCCACTAAGACATAAAATGACATACCAAGGCCTATTATACCTCGTTAAAAACTATTATGAGATGGGGTGAGGTTCTAAAGTGAACACAAGTGTATTTATGAACTAAGTGAACAAATTCTGACCATTGATTACATCATCAAATCGTAAAATACACTAGTGTATTTTCAACATCAAATCCTAACCATTGATTTACACTTGTGTATACATTGTGTATTGATAATCAAGGACTACGATTAGTTCACTAGTGTTCACAATCAAGGGGTTGTTCACAAATGAACTTAACCTTGGTCGCTCAGAGACGATCATGGACATAACTAATCAAATTAAACACAATAAAACTCTCCATTAGTCATCTGGCTCTTAATTAAGACACAATATGATATTTTAAGACATGTATTACTTATTATAACTCATTTACCAGATGTATTTGTCAATCACGTCAAACGTGGAGTTAAGTTTATTTGGTCATTTTTCTTTTCTTTATTTTATTATTATTGTTATTATTTATTATTATTATTATTATTATTATTATTATTATTATTATTATTATTATTATTATTATTATTATTATTATTAAAGATTCGATGTATGTGTGTCATCCTAATATATGATTTATGATTCACAAAGGAATGTTAGATCAAACTGATTAAAATCACAAGATTTCAATGAGTATTTCAATGTCTGTTATTTAAAGTTGATGACACAGATTTTGTATTTTGAAAAGATGGGACCATGATTTGCAATTAAACTGACATTTCTTTTTTATGTTTTTGGAAGTTACATGTTTTGTTTTAAATGTTAGGTTGACATTTCTTTATTTATTTTGATTGGTTGCTATCGATGATGGTGAATTAGGCTATAGGGTGTGGTCATGACCCTAATGGTCATCATGACCCTCCACATCAGCGCCATGTCACTCACTTCTAATCTATCATCCAAAATCACTACCCTAAGGGTGTGGTCATGACTCAAACCACTATTTTCTTATTTTATTTTATTTTTGTGAAAAGGAAAAAGAAACATTAAAAAAGGAAAGGAGGCTCATGGTTGCCATGGTTTAATCCATGCCAACCATGGTGGACGATGCAAGGGGATGGTATAGCAATCCAATAATGATCCTATGTGGCATTAATGACCCAAATCATGCCCCCCATACCCTTTAGCCTTATGGATTGTGATATCCTCAACATCATTCAATCACTAATTTTTTTTATGAAACTTAACTTTTATTCACACTGCTACTCCCACTCGACCAAAACAGCCGAGCAACCAACGCCGCAAAAAGCAGCCAAACCCGATTACAAACTAATCATATATACATATATATATATATATATATATATATATATATATATACTTACACCATTCACTTCAAATAAGACCTGACCACTTAGACCTATATTTCTACCAGATAAAACCATAAGACTTTATCGAACCAATAATCTCTTCTCTTTTCGGTCTTTCTACCTTGAAATGCCATTTCGTTCCTACCCTTCCAGATGACCCAACAGGTATCCCATGGAAAATGTTCACCTCTTTTTTCCCAGCCTAGATGCTAGATGCCCTGTAAAGATCTAGCAGATCCCGGATAGAAAAATCGAAAACCAGGATGACTTTACACCATCTCCCTATGAGACCACACTTTAGAAGCAATCTATCTGACAACCAATAAAAATATTTTCGGTGGTTTCGGATCCTTCGCCACACAAAACATTGGTTTCCCTCCAACTGAATGCCTCTTCTATGCAACGCCTCTCGCGTAGGAAGCCAGTTGAGAGCCACCCTCAAAGCGAAGATGTTGCACTTTAGCGGTAACAATTTGCACCGTCCCAAAACATAATTATTGTTGTAATCCCGATCAGGGGCGGACCCAAGCCCAGCCCAAGGTGGGCGGGCGCATCCCCGGGGAAGAAAAATTTAATGCTAAGCTCCGCGCTAACGGGTGGTTTGCTATTAAATGAATGGTTTTGTAATTTACTTAGTTAATTAATCAGAATCAGATAATGTAATGTTTTACAAAACCAGCAATAGCTTAACTTGAATGAGTTTTTGATATATCATTTCTGGCCAAAGCTGACTTGATACATCTACTTATCATTCAAGTATTACAAAAGCTATGCTAAGTGTGCATCATAAGCATGAATGTTTTAATATCTGGCCAAAGCTGATTTAATTCTTTCATAGATGGCATACTTAGCAAGTGCATAACTAAAGTGATTGTTTCAATTTCTGGCCAAAGCTGATTTGTTACAACCACTTTGCACGTATGCTTAAATGATTACACTTCTGGCCAAAGCTGTTTTGTTTTCGTTTAAGTAGAATTTTTTAGTTAAGTCTATTATTTTGATGTTAGTAATAGACATTATCACAGCTTCATTATGTAAAATGGTCATTATTTTGCCTGCCTTAGTTTAACGTGCCCATAGATCACATTAGTTTTTCTTCCTTGGTATCATAATTTGCTCATCTTATTTCCACTATCAGCACCCAACTGCGGGATTCCACCTTTGACTGGTGATAACTTTGCTACATGGAAGGATGCTCTCATGCTTACTCTCGGATTGCTTGATTTTGATTATGCTCTAAGAGAGAAAAAGCCAGCGGACCTCACCACTCAAAGCACTGCTGCTGAGCAGTTAACTCATGAAAAGTGGACTAGGTGTAACCGCATGTCTCTCATGTTTATGAAGCAATCCATAAGCAATGCAATCAGGGGAGCTATTCCTGATTCTGAAGATGCTAAAACCTACTTGGAACATGTGGAGGCTCAGTTCAAAGGGACGTCTAAGGCGCACGCTAGTACTCTTATTCTTAAGCTGGTGACAACTAAGTATGATGGGAGGAGCGGCATTCGCGAGCACATCATGATGATGAATGACATGGCCAATAAGCTGAAGGGGCTGGAAATGGAAATCAGTGATGGTTTCCTTGTTCATTTCATCATTACTTCGCTTCCTTCTTCTTTTGAAGCATTCAAGATCAACTACAACACTCAGAAGGAAAAGTGGACGATGAGTGAGCTGGTCGCTATGTGCGTACAGGAGGAGGAGCGCATGAGGATGGATCGCACTACTGATGTTGCCAATTTCACTACCTCCAATCCTAAGAAAAGGAAGCACAATTATCAGAGGAAGGATGCTTCTAAAGTCCATAAGTCTAATCCTAACACTAATGCAAGTGCACCTTCCAGCTCTAAGAACTCCTTAGGCAGTATCCGCTGCAAGTTCTGTAAAAAGACAGGACATATGCAGAAGGAATGCCCTGATTTTAAGGAGTGGCTGGCTAAGAAAGGTAACGATTATTTTATGATACTTGAGTCCTATGATTTAAGTGTTCCTGCTAATTCTTGGTGGTTTGATTCTGGTTCTATGGTTCATGTTACCAATTCTACTCAGGGATTCCTTTCAATCCGGAAGCTGGAAAGAAACCAAAGAACGCTTAAAGTTGGGGACGATAGAGAATTAGAAGTGAAGGCCATTGGAACATTACAATTAGTTATGAAAACTGGTTTATGTATTAAACTTTATGATACCTTATATGTTCCTGAGGTAACTCGGAACCTTGTATCAGGACCAAAGTTAGACATGGACGGTTTTATTGTTTCCCATGGTCATCGCCAACTCTCTATCCATTATGATTCTGTTCTTTATGGTACTGGTGTTCTGGATGGAGGTCTCTATAGATTAGAACTAGATGATGGCTTTTCCAAATCTTTGTTGTCATATAACATAAATGAATCACTCACAAAGATGGAAGAGAAACGAGACTTAGAGACTTCATCCATGTTGTGGCATCAGCGTTTAGGCCACATTTCAAAAGAGCGATTAAATCGTCTCGTAAAGGATGAAGTCTTACCTCCTCTCGATTTCTCTGACTTTGGAACATGTGTCAAATGTCTTAAAGGTAAAATGACATTAGCGAATAAGAAAGGTGCCACTAGGAGTTCTAATTTATTAGAACTCATTCACACTGACATTAGTGGTCCCTACCAAATCGCTGGCATAACAGGACATACTTCATTTATCACTTTTATTGATGATTATTCTCGTTACATGTACTTGTATCTTATTAAGGAGAAATCTGAATCTCTAACAACTTTTAAAGATTATAAGGCTGAAGTTGAAAAGCAATTAGATCGTCAGATTAAAGTTGTGAGATCAGATAGAGGCGGTGAGTATTATGGAAGACATACTGATGTGGGTCAAGCTCCTGGTCCATTTTATGAGTTTTGTAAGGGCCAGGGGATTGTGAACCAATACACCATGCCTGGTACACCTCAGCAGAACGGTGTCGCTGAAAGAAGAAACCGTACCCTTATGAACATGGTGCGCAGTATGTTAGCCAACACTAACTTACCATTATTCCTCTGGACTGAAGCGTTAAAAGCAGCTGTTCATATACTCAATAGAGTTCCTTCTAAGTCTGTCCCTAAAACTCCTTATGAACTTTGGACAGGAAGGAAACCGAGTCTTAAATATATGAAAGTATGGGGCTGCATTGCTGAAGCAAAACTTTACAATCCTTTCCTAAGGAAACTTGACCCTAAGACAGTTACCTGTTTCTTTATCGGGTATCCTGAGAACTCTAAGGGTTATCGTTTCTATTGTCCTTCCCATGTCACCCATATTGTTGAAACCAAGCGTGCCGCGTTCCTGGAGAATTTCAAGGTCAGTGGGAGCAGTACCAACCCTTACGAAGAATTGCAAGAAGTACAAGACGCGGGGGGGAGAGACTCGTCGCTTACCATTACTCCGATTACTCCTCTTGTACCCAATGCGACTATTGTTCCTGAAGCTACTGCACCAACTGAAAATTCACCTCTACAATCAGAACCCATTATACCTCATGACGAAGGCACATCAAACGCTCAAAACCAAGACAACGCTGAACCCGATAATCCACTCAGGAGGTCATCCAGGCAAAGAAGGCCTCCTAATTGGGATGATTATGTTACCTACCTGACTGAAATGGATCCCGGAAAGCTCAATGATCCTATCTCTTACAATGAAGCCATTAGCAGTGATCAGTCTTCTGAATGGAATAAAGCAATGATTGATGAGCTTGATTCCATGAAGAAAAATGACGTTTGGGATTTGGTAGAATTACCCAACGGTGTCAAACCCGTAGGATGCAAATGGGTGTTCAAAACAAAACTGGATCCGAATGGTAACGTTGAACGCTACAAAGCGAGATTGGTCGCAAAGGGCTACACTCAGAAAGAGGGAATTGATTATCAAGAGACGTTTTCACCTGTCTCTCGTAAAGATTCATTAAGGATCGTCATGGCCCTAGTAGCTCATTTCGACTTAGAGCTGCATCAGATGGACGTTAAAACTGCTTTCCTTAACGGAGACTTGGACGAAGATGTTTACATGAAGCAACCTGAAGGCTTTGAGCCTGAAGGTCAGGAGCATCTAGTCTGTAAGTTGAAGAAATCCATTTACGGGTTAAAACAAGCATCACGTCAGTGGTACCTCAAGTTTGATGAAGTCATGAAGAAGCAAGGTTTTATGAAGAATCAAGTGGATCAATGCACCTACCTCAAGATGAGTGGGAGCAACTTTACTATACTTGTCCTTTACGTTGACGACATTCTATTGGCAAGTAATAGTTTAGACATGTTGCATGAGTCGAAGCGGTTACTCTCGCATAACTTCGACATGAAGGATCTCGGAGATGCATCTTACGTCATTGGCATCGAAATTCACCGAGATAGAAACAAAGGGATCTTAGGATTGTCCCAAAGGGCCTACATAGATCGTGTCCTTACACGATATAACATGCAACAGTGCAAACCCTCCGTCGCTCCAGTAGTTAAGGGAGATGTTTTCGGTTCGTTTCAGTGTCCGACAACAGAGGTTGAGAAGGAGCAAATGAGCCAGATACCTTATGCATCAGTAGTCGGGAGCTTGATGTATGCTCAAGTCTGTACTCGTCCAGATATCGCTTATATTGCTGGAATGCTAGGCCGTTATCAGACTAATCCTGGCCTAGATCACTGGAAAGCAGCTAAGAAGGTACTTCGATATCTGCAAGGGACGAAAGACTATAAGCTGACTTATAGAAGAAGTGATCATTTAGAAGTGGTGGGCTATTCTGATTCTGACTTTGCCAAATGCAAAGATGACAAGAAATCCACTTCGGGCTATATCTTTATGTTAGCAGGCGGCCCTATCTCTTGGAAGAGTCATAAACAACAGTTGACCACAACTTCCACAATGGTGGCAGAGTACATTGCTGTTTATAACGCAACCTGTCATGGAATGTTGATTAGAAATCTGGTCACTGGACTCAAAATTGTTAATTCCATTTCTAGACCATTGAAGCTTTACTGTGATAATTCAGCTGCCGTTAGTTTCTCGAACAGTAACAGTTCGACTGGAGCTGGTTTATATCTCGATACGAAATATCTATTTGTACGTGAACGTGTTGAGGAAAATAATCTTTGTATCGAGTATATTAGTACTAAGGATATGCTTGCGGATCCGATGACTAAAGGTCTCCCTCCTAAGGTTTACGAAGAACATGTTCGGAATATGGGATTATGTAAAGACCTTATTTGAGCATATTGTACTAGCTTATGTTTTATGTTTAATGAAATTTCCTCAAGTTTGATTTTGTATGTCTATTAGAATATGTTCAACCGGTATAATGGCATATAGACAAATAAAAGTTACAAATCAAACAAAGGGCTTACGCGTATTTTGATCATAACGACTAGGTTTTAAATTAAGGCTATAGTATGATTAATGGGGGTCCTGAGTCGCATAATGATTCAACGGCTGTATTTCTCTGCTATAGTACTTGTTTAAGGCTAAAATGAGTGTTAACTCCTGATCAGGCTTAGCTAATACTCATAGTAAATGATTACTCGGCTAAGTGGGAGAATGTAAGATTAAATATATTATGTTTAATATTTAATCTATAGCCATCTTAATCATTTACATTATAGAGATCAAAATATATTAGAACCTATTATTTAATTAGTTGGTAATTGTTGATGGACCATATTACCCTTAGTAACTAATTAGGTTTCCTCCTGGGTGCTTATATAAGGAGAGTTATGTGGAGGTTTAAGTGTTACTCAGTTTCACAATTCACACCCCATTTAGATCATAACATCATTAGTTTCGGCCTCCTCTCCAAAGCCGATATCCCTTTTCGGTTTTCTTAGCACCATCATCAGTCAGCACCCTAAGGAGGAACCAAATCAAGATGACAGGCATGTCGAACTCTCTCACAGGATTCTCCTCTGCACTATCTGCTGTGACAGGTATGATTTATCTGTTTTCCTTCATGCACAAACAGAACTGAACCAACACCGCATACTCATCATACCACGCATGGATTGGATGGGTCGATGGTTACAACGTTTCTTTCATATTAGAACTGAGATTTCGGCCTTATTACACGATTGTGATTTAGTCACGAACCATAGTGATTTAGAGGTTACATTAATGAGCAATTTTCTGTCACGCGTGGGATTGATCGTAAGGTCTAGGACATTATGTATGTCTTTAATAACTCCATTGTTAAAAGTTGGATTCATATGTTATAACCCAATGTAGTGATGGAGTTGGATCTTCTACGAGTGATGGAAGATTTAAGCTCATGGTACACATCTCTATACGTTCATATGTGTGACAGATGACTTATCATTTCAATACTAGAAAACATAGCAAGGACATATGACAAATTACGACATATTATGGCTCGTCTAGAAATATCATGACTTTAACTACCAGTTAGGCATGTATGTATATCTATAATTTACTCATTATGAATCAAAATCCAATCTAACCCACTAAGACATAAAATGACATACCAAGGCCTATTATACCTCGTTAAAAACTATTATGAGATGGGGTGAGGTTCTAAAGTGAACACAAGTGTATTTATGAACTAAGTGAACAAATTCTGACCATTGATTACATCATCAAATCGTAAAATACACTAGTGTATTTTCAACATCAAATCCTAACCATTGATTTACACTTGTGTATACATTGTGTATTGATAATCAAGGACTACGATTAGTTCACTAGTGTTCACAATCAAGGGGTTGTTCACAAATGAACTTAACCTTGGTCGCTCAGAGACGATCATGGACATAACTAATCAAATTAAACACAATAAAACTCTCCATTAGTCATCTGGCTCTTAATTAAGACACAATATGATATTTTAAGACATGTATTACTTATTATAACTCATTTACCAGATGTATTTGTCAATCACGTCAAACGTGGAGTTAAGTTTATTTGGTCATTTTTCTTTTCTTTATTTTATTATTATTGTTATTATTTATTATTATTATTATTATTATTATTATTATTATTATTATTATTATTATTATTATTATTATTATTATTATTATTATTATTATTATTATTAAAGATTCGATGTATGTGTGTCATCCTAATATATGATTTATGATTCACAAAGGAATGTTAGATCAAACTGATTAAAATCACAAGATTTCAATGAGTATTTCAATGTCTGTTATTTAAAGTTGATGACACAGATTTTGTATTTTGAAAAGATGGGACCATGATTTGCAATTAAACTGACATTTCTTTTTTATGTTTTTGGAAGTTACATGTTTTGTTTTAAATGTTAGGTTGACATTTCTTTATTTATTTTGATTGGTTGCTATCGATGATGGTGAATTAGGCTATAGGGTGTGGTCATGACCCTAATGGTCATCATGACCCTCCACATCAGCGCCATGTCACTCACTTCTAATCTATCATCCAAAATCACTACCCTAAGGGTGTGGTCATGACTCAAACCACTATTTTCTTATTTTATTTTATTTTTGTGAAAAGGAAAAAGAAACATTAAAAAAGGAAAGGAGGCTCATGGTTGCCATGGTTTAATCCATGCCAACCATGGTGGACGATGCAAGGGGATGGTATAGCAATCCAATAATGATCCTATGTGGCATTAATGACCCAAATCATGCCCCCCATACCCTTTAGCCTTATGGATTGTGATATCCTCAACATCATTCAATCACTAATTTTTTTTATGAAACTTAACTTTTATTCACACTGCTACTCCCACTCGACCAAAACAGCCGAGCAACCAACGCCGCAAAAAGCAGCCAAACCCGATTACAAACTAATCATATATACATATATATATATATATATATATATATATATATATATATATATATATATATATATATATACTTACACCATTCACTTCAAATAAGACCTGACCACTTAGACCTATATTTCTACCAGATAAAACCATAAGACTTTATCGAACCAATAATCTCTTCTCTTTTCGGTCTTTCTACCTTGAAATGCCATTTCGTTCCTACCCTTCCAGATGACCCAACAGGTATCCCATGGAAAATGTTCACCTCTTTTTTCCCAGCCTAGATGCTAGATGCCCTGTAAAGATCTAGCAGATCCCGGATAGAAAAATCGAAAACCAGGATGACTTTACACCATCTCCCTATGAGACCACACTTTAGAAGCAATCTATCTGACAACCAATAAAAATATTTTCGGTGGTTTCGGATCCTTCGCCACACAAAACATTGGTTTCCCTCCAACTGAATGCCTCTTCTATGCAACGCCTCTCGCGTAGGAAGCCAGTTGAGAGCCACCCTCAAAGCGAAGATGTTGCACTTTAGCGGTAACAATTTGCACCGTCCCAAAACATAATTATTGTTGTAATCCCGATCAGGGGCGGACCCAAGCCCAGCCCAAGGTGGGCGGGCGCATCCCCGGGGAAGAAAAATTTAATGCTAAGCTCCGCGCTAACGGGTGGTTTGCTATTAAATGAATGGTTTTGTAATTTACTTAGTTAATTAATCAATTTATATTTGAATTTTTTTAGTAAACTCTTATTAAAAAAAATACTACCTAAATTATATAACTTTTAATACCTAACTAACTAAACGCAAATACTCATACTTTTACCCACTTATAATTCCTAACTAGCTAGCCCACTAAGTCTTAGCCCATTAATCAAACCCAACAATATTTCAAACTATAATAAAATAATTAAAACCCAAAACCTTTAGAAATTCTCTCCCGCTCTCTCTCTCTTGCGTCCCTGCACTGCCAACGAACAACATCACCCAGCGACAACAGTCCAGCAGCCGGCGACCACCGTAATCAGCCATCATACCACCGTCCTTACACATCAAATCTAACCGGAATCCGAACACGGGTAAGTTTATTTGTTATTTTGATGATTTTGATTAATATTATAGGAGAAAAAAAGTAATAAAGTTGTTAAATAGGTTTGAAATTTTGTGTGTTTTGACGTTGTTGTTTATGGTTGTTTAGATGATTTTTAGGGTGATTATGTTGTTTATATATTTTTAGGGTGATTACAACTTACGTTATGATTTCTAAGGCTTGAATAGTTGAAAATTAAAATTGAAATATTATGTTATGGAGCGATGAACTTATGTTATATAGAGAAAGAATTACTTAAAAAATTAGCTTTAAATGATATTTTAGATAGATTTCAAAAAATGAAAACCCGTAGGGCGTCGACGTTTTAATTATGTTTGTAACAAGGTTTGACATGTTTTTGATGATTATATAAATTTAGTTTGATGTTCGTTTGTTTTACATGACCTGACCCGACCCGACCCGATACGAACCGATTTTTTTACTTATATACCTAGGGGCCAAAAATTTTTAAAAATGTTCCGCACCCCCATGGAAAAATTCCTGGGTCCGCCATTGATCCCGATCACTATACAACATTCTCTTAACCGACCCAATCGAAGACAACCCCGACTCCTCCCCGAGCCAGACCCATTTATCCATTTCGTCCCCAAGAGAAACCGAGAAGAGTTGCTGGGTACCGAATAATCGGCCATTCTACACTTTTTTAATTCCTCCAACAGAAACAAGTTTGGGTACCGATCCATGATGGGGTCATTGCAGATCCACTAGAAATCAGATAAATTTAGAAATATAAACATTGATATTTATATTTTTAAGAAAGTTTAGTATCTAAAATCGTAAAAGCTTTTATGCAATGTGTCTATTTGCAATTTTAATCATAAATTTTGTTAGTATATAAATAGAACAATGGCCATTGAGCATCTAAACTACCCAAGGGCGGACCTATATAAAAAAGTTCGGGTGAACAGAAACTCACTCGGTTACGAATAATTAGTAGTGACCTATATACCGTTACCCCATAAATGAATTATGGAGTGAACACATAAAAAAGAATTTGAAGTTTTCCACTAGTTTGGTGCTCATTTTCTTTGTATGGGGTTGTGAGTTCGAATACTCCCCCATACATATTTTTGGAACTTTTCTAAAATGTAAAACCTGAATTAGCCTTCTTTAATCATAACATCCCGCCTCATATTGAACTGTAGAGGTTTTTTTTGTTCCTTATCATTCTAGCCAAAGACCGATCAAGTGACTGTGATTCCAATCTTCAATTATCTCTGATTTAAACTAAGGCTGCACATTTCACCATGCATTCTGTTTCACAGCGACAAAATGCAACAATTCGTCATCATTTTTGGTGGCGTAACATCCCAAAAACGGATTTGGTAATGAACCAAATTAGCTTGGAATCAACGGGTAAGATACCATTAATGGCAAAGGTTAAACCGATAAAAACTAGGATTTAAAGAGAAAGTGTCCGGATAATCCCTGTGGTTTGCCCATTTTTCATCTTTAGTCCTTAACTTTCTATAATTACAGCTATAGTCCCCAACTTTTACAATTTTGTTCCCGGATAGTCTCTGACGTTGATGGGGGTTAGTTTTCTCTGTTAAGTTGATGTGAACTGACAAAAGTACCCTCTCTGTTAAAAATAAAAGTAAAAAACCAAAGAATACAACTGAATTTAAGTGGGCCCCACCTAAATAATAAAAACAAATTAATTAAAAAAACTTTGTGGGCTCCACCCCCAACCTCACATTTTCTTCATCTCATCGCCCCCTTTAACCACTATATCACCACCCACCTTCACCATAACCACCACCAGCAAATTTATATCAAAACTGCTTGAGGGTAGATTCAAATTTGAAACATTTAAGGCTGGAAAAATCTGGCTAAATGTCCCTTGATAACAACTATTAGTATTTAAAGAGTGAAACATTGATTCCTCAGATGAGTGAATTTGATTCATTAATTGGTCACTTTTAATATGACACCCTTCTGAATATGTTTTGAGCATCATATCTTGATTGTTATCATTGTCGTATCTAACTCTCTGAATATTAAGGTTTCAAAATCATCATCGTCATCGTCATCCACCCTGAAAAAATCGAAGAAACCTCCGTCATCCGTCATTTATTCCGTCTACTACCATTAACTTCACCATTAATTCCTTCCGTCTGCGATGGGGGTCTTTGGATGTGAGCTAATCTGCAATGGGTTTTTTAGATCTGCGATGGTTTGGGGTTATAGATGGTTTGCAATTGAAATGCTTAGGTTGACTTTGATATTGTCGGTTTAAATTTGGGGGTTGTGGTGGTGACGCGTGGGGGCTGAGGTGGTGGCTGGTGGGGGTGGCATTTGTGGGGGATGTGATGGTGGTTGTGAGGGCGGTGTAATGTAGAGAGAGGAAGAGTGGTGGTGGTGGAAGGAGGTTATGGTGGTAGAAGGTGATGGAAGCTATACAGACGAGATAAAGTAGAGAAAGAAAGTGGGTTTGTTTAGAGAGAGAAAATGGGTTAATATAAGGGCATGTTCAATTTATTAGTTTTTATTGATAAGTGTATTTTAGTCATTTCACACCTACTTAACACCAAAAACTAACCCCCATCCATGCCATGGACTATCCGGGAACGAAATTGCAAAAGTTAAAGACTATAGCTGTAAATGGGTAAATCACAGGGACTATCCGGGCATTTATCTTGGATTTCAATAAATAAACCTAATGTTAAATAAAAGGCGAGTAAATGTTTTTAGAAAGTAAAATTTATAAAAGGCCCGGATTATCAGGACTTAATTTAAGTCGGGTTGTAGTATCCCCGAACTTAGTAAATCGAATTATCTTGTTCGTTTGATAATTGGCATGAAGTATATAACTAGGAATATTAATTAACCTACTTAACATTGTTGGCTATTGATGAAGGTTAAGTGAGTTATAAACAAACTAAATATAAACCAAACCTTAGGGGCTAAATGAAAGTGGTGAGTATAGAAAGGCAAGAAAAAAACACACATATTGTGTATGTGTGTTTGTCGTGTTTAGAGATAGAAAGGGAGTAAGCCTCCTATAACCTCAAACAAAAAAAAATGCAAGATTGAAGGTGCTATTGAGATGGAAACCCTTGCATGTTTACAGGATTTGAATCATTTAAACACAAAGGTATGTTGCAATTTCAAACTTTAGAGATGTTCTAAGAAGAGGATCTTGGATGTAGTAATCTTGAATTGGAAATATAAATGGTATCATGAAATTGATTATGAAATTATGTTTATAATCAACATACTTGTTAGTACATGTGAAGTACATAAACAATTTAGAGATTTAATTGTATATGCTCATACAACCATAAAGTGGGTTTTTGTGATATGATGAAATTGATGTTGTTTCGATGTTTATGATCACCATACTTGTTTGAGGTATGAATTACTTGAACATTTTAAAGGTGTGATTAAGTGTTCATATGTGTCTAGAAATGGGTTTGGCATGAAAGATGAAAATATTGTTATTTGACTAAAATGATGATTTGGCTCATGATAATTGAAAGTCTATGTTAATAAAATGATAATAAGTATATGAACTTGTTGTGTTGAAAGAAACATGGTAGCGTTGGATTGTAAATTGACCTAATATGGTGGCCTAAAAATGATGTCCACCAAGTGATCGATAAAATGCCTAAGTGGATTTTATCGAATTAATAGTATGGCTAAGTATGTTAATTGGAAGTTTGACTTTTAAAAATCTAACTGACCTATAATAAACTGAATGAGAAATTTAGTCGAAAGATTCGATTATTAATGAATATATTTTATCAAGGGAAAGCCTGGTCAAATCAACTCTAAAATAGGATTCTTTACTAAAAATAATATGTTATAGAACTATTTCATAGGTTGTGATCGAAATAAGTCAGGCTAAAACATTACATTAAGTCATAGTAAAATTAAAGGAATTTGACATCTAATAATCTCTAGTTGATGTCATTGGTCATTAGTAGTCTCACTTTTTTTTTTAATTTCCACTGGCAGTCCCACCTCTCAAATATTTTTCCTCTACCAGTCCACATATGTTTTAGGTTTTTTTGATTAAAACAAGGATACGAGTTGATTGATATAAAACTTACATCGAATTAGTGCTCCAAACGACTAGACTTTTGTTATTTGGAAGTTTTAACACCCAAATTGAAGCACCATTTTTTATCGTTTGGAGCACCGTTTCGAGGTATGTTTTAGAGAAGATTTAGGACGTCTGAAATGTACACATATAATCACAAGATTTCTTGAACAAAACTTCAATCCAAACCTATCCAACATAGGGATTTGTTGGCAACTTGAAGATGTTCCAAAGATAAAGAAAGATGAACATGTTTAAAATTTTTTAACAAAATTCAAAAAATAATCCTAACTTTGGACCTCAAAATGGTGGTATACCATACTTGTTTACCATGGTAAACATGTGGTAATACGCCAAAAGATTATCCAAGGAAAGAGAAGAAGAAAAACAAGAAGAAAAAAGTTTAGAAACTAGCTCAAAACTCACTCTTTTGAACTTAGGATAATTTGCCAAAAGTTGAGAAATGTGAAGATTTGACAGTGTTAGAGAGAGTGTTTGGAGTGTGTAAAGTGTTTAGGAGGTGGTAAGGGGTTGTATTTATAGTTGGGATTAGGGTTTGGGTGTTAAATTTAGTGGTTGGGGGTTGAAAGGAGGGATATGGAACCAAAATTCGTGAGTTTTGAAACATTCCGCCACACATGGTTTTGAACGACCATGCGGATCAGGTGCACGGTCGCGCGGATCACGACACGTATGGTCGTGTGCATCAAGTGCACATCATGTGAATCATAGTACACATGGTCATGCCCATCAGTTGCCTGGTCATGCGACACCTGCAGAGTTTACGAAACTTTTCAGAATTTACAGTTTGACCCCTAGAGTTTGATAATGCCAGTATTTTATGCTAGAAGCTCACAATTATGCATGTTTTAGGGTTTTAAGGTGTATACAAGTATGTGAATGATAATAACACATATGAATAACATTTTAGAGAAAGTAAAATTTATAAAAGGCCCGGATTATCAGGACTTAATTTAAGTCGGGTTATAGAAAACTACTTAAGTCTCATGGTCTCATTGTAGAAAACTTCATACATATAATTTACGAACTATGTTGTACTATACTCAATTTAAGTCGTGTTTTATCGATGGGTTTTTTCTTAATTAATTAGTCAAAGATAATAATAAATGAGATGGAAAAAAGTATTTGATGTTTAACAATTTTACCCTTTGTTCTTTTTCTTCTCAACTAATTTTTCTTCTCAAATGAACCTCCCCATGTTACTTAAATGACATATAAAAGAATTTTTAATGTAGACATGAGTTTATACCACAGCGTTTGTTGTTTATTGATATCATGATATGTTACGGGGATATTGATGTAGTTTTGGAATAGGCTTTGAAGGTGTGTATCAGACTATCAGTTGTTCTAAAAAAATATTATTTTATAATATAAGATGTTTGAATTTCTTTCCTTTTTTATCAACAATTAAATAACCCCTAGTTTTACACCATTGTACAATTTTGGTACTAAACTACTACACGCCTCAACCTCAACAATTAAATAACCCCTAGTTTTACACCTAAACGAAAGGGTGTTTAGGGTTGCAATTTCTAGCAACCACACATGAAGCTTTTGGCTTCAAAAAAGACATTAATAATATTATATTTTATGTTCCAGGCAAGTTGGATGCAGCCTTTGGCTTCCAAATTGTGGCAAACACAAAGGACACGTTTTCCTCTTCAATTAAAACAATAAACATCAAATGATGCATCGGATTATTTCAAAGAACCACACATGAAACTTCCATGTAATTTCCCATGCACACAATGTGATCTCTCTGTGTGTGTATATATATCATGTACAACCATAGAACATACCACATATATATATATATCTCTCTCCAATACAACATATTAAATCTCACTCTCCAAGTTGTGAAATATGAAGAATATGAAATCAAAGTCCATTTTGTCACTTAGTTTTCTTTTGATTATGCTTATTTTCTCACATCCATCATCCACTCATGCTCAAGAAGTTGGTAATGCCCAGAACAAGATTTTAATGAGTTGTGTGTTATATACTATAAAAGCTCACTAAGATCAAGGGTTTTTAGTTTACTAAAATATATATATCTATGCTAGTTAGTTATAAACCTTGTAATTACATGTTTCATGTGTGTGTATATTTTTTAAAGTGAATGATTTTCGTAACTATATATATGCATGTGTAAATGTAGAGGATCAAAGTGGATTTGATTATTTGAGAGGTAGTAGGATGGGACCAGACAGATGGGGCGCGATGAGGAATGAGTGGTCGCTGTGCAGCAACGGGACGATGCAGTCTCCCATCGATATGTCGAGTCGAAGAGTGGAGATAGTGGACCACCCTAAGAATCTATATAGAAACTATAAGCCATGTAATGCAACCATGCTTAACAGAGGCCATGACATCATGGTAATTACGATTCGATAATTAATCAATATATAAGAGTTGCATGTTTCAGTTAATCATTGCTATTTACAATGGATTTATTTTGTTGCAGGTTAAATGGATAGGAGATGCTGGATCAATCATCATCAATGACACCGAGTATGCTTTAAAACAAGCACATTGGCACTCACCTTCTGAGCATACCATCAATGGGATAAGGTTTACCTACTTTTTCTATTTATAGATGATCCAACATAATATATTTCCAAAAATAGTAGTATTAGTTGTTGAGCAAATTAACTCAAGAACATATATATGAACAGGTTTGACATGGAACTACATATGGTTCATCTCAGCATGGACGACAAAATAGCTGTCATTGCTGTTCTTTATAGAATCGGTAGACCTAGCCATTTTCTTTCCAGGGTAACTTATTCATAAATTTTCAGTTTTCATATGTTAATCCCCGATGCTTTTCATATCTTTGAGTCGTAACGAGCCAAACCATGAATGAGCTATACGAAATTGGCCCGCTAAAATCTCGAATCCAGACCATCACCATCACGAGTTTGAGCCTCATAATAAGTTTGCCTTAGCATCACTTAATTATCCCGCTTTAACAAGCTTTTGAGTCTAAACAAGTCCATTATATATAGAATTTGACAAAAACGGTCATATATATGGAAGTTATAATCATCAGTATATAAAAAAATATAAATGTAAATAAAATAATTAATAACTAATAAACGAGCATAGCTCGAGCTTTAAAAAAAGAGCTTGAAATAAGCTAAGCCCGAGCTCAAGCTCCATAAGTTAAGCGAGTTGAGCTCAAGCTTATATGAGCACGGGCTTAGCTTGACTTATATGAACCTACACATATCTCGACTTACATATTTGTTAAATGTTTATCTTTTGCTTTGCAGTTGGCTATAAACATATCATCTATGATAGATCGAAAGGGCATGCGTGGACACAGTGGGATAGTAGATCCTAGAGAGATTCAAATGAGCAGTAGGATGTATTATCGATATATCGGTTCACTCACAGTCCCTCCTTGCACCGAGAAAGTTGTTTGGACCATTAGCAGAAGGGTAACAATCAATACGTTTGTAATTTTATGCATGGATTATCATTTGTTTTTATACTCACGGATGATTTTATGTTCATACAGATAAGAACAGTTTCAATACGTCAAGTTAAATTACTTCGAGAGGCTGTAAATGATGTAAGTATATATTAGTAGAAAACAAGTTATTGCCTAAGTTCTTATTGTTTTCTTTCAAGTATGTGAAGTAAATAATTGCTAATTGACGTTTATGTTGCAGTATGCAGAATATAATGCAAGACCGGTACAACTAGACAATCTACGAGACATTCTTCTTTATTCCCAAGCTCGAGAGAGGAAATAGGAACTAATCCACACATACACACTCCGGCCACTAGTGTTCTCTGTTATTATTTTGAAAACTTTGTTTACTACTTGTACCCTATTTATATCGTGAGATTATTATCTATTATAATTATTACTTATTCATCTGTTATTTATTTATAAGTTTGTTTGTTAGTAATTATTCTATCTGGAGTCCAAATATTACAATACTATTTATTGATGTTTTATCATAATTTGCTGGTTAGTTTTATCATTATTCATTTTCACTCTAATCTCTATACAAAAGGAAAAAAAATCAGTTATTCAGTAATATTTCACTTATTTCATATATAATCATGTTGTAATTTTAGAAATGGAAATCAACTTTTAAGTGAAATGAAACATCTAAGAACTAAGAAGTGTTGTTACACACTTTATGTTATTCAAATGTCTTTGAAAACCACTTGCATCTATGCATAGACACCCATGTACATTCTGATCTAAAATATTGGTTAGCAGTTAGTATTAGCCGATATATATTTCTATTTCTGTATATATATTTCTGTATCTTTTGTATTTATTGTGCACATATCACTCCGTGATTTACGGAGATGTAGTTTCCTTTTATGCCGTTGTATTCCTGTATTTAAACCCTTTTGGTTAATGAGAATGATCATCGAATTCCTAAAGATTACATGGTATCAGAGCTTGTGCTCTATACCTAACCGTAGCTTCGTCCTTTTTTTTCTGGATTTCGATCCAGTCCCCTAGGGTTTCGACCCTAAATCGCCGGCCACCCTCTTCCTTTCTTTCGATCCTGTGTCCTGTCTGTTTAACCCCCCACCATGAATGACAAAACTGACAACACCAACACCAACACCTCCACACAACCTGCTCCCCTACATCCAGTTTATACCGTCACTGATATCACCAAGAAGGTCCGTGTCTTGGATGGTACTACGGTCACGTACTCCGCGTGGGTGAAGCTCTTCAACCTTCATGCTCGCGGATACGAAGTCCTCGACCACATCACTGCAGAACCGCCGTCTAAAGAAGATCCCACATACGCTCAATGGATGAAGATTGATGCTGTTGTACTTCAGTGGATATATAGCACGCTATCCGCTGACTATCTCCTTCGGGTCCTTGAAGAACCATCTACGGCCCTCCAAGCTTGGAATCGGGTCAAGAACATCTTCCATAACAACAAAGGTCCTCGTTGTGCCGCCCTTCAATCTCGATTTGTCAACCTGAAACTCAGTTCTGTGTCCTCGTTGGAAGCCTACTGCCAAACCCTTCGGGATTTGGCAGCCCAGTTAGATGATGTGGGCAGCCCGGTTAATGAACAAACTTTAGTTCTGCAACTGGTTCGGGGTCTGCCTCGGGAATATGACACTATCGGTTCTATCATTAATCGTGAACTTCCCTCCTGGAACGAGGCATGTGAGATGCTTCGTGGTGATATGGAACGACAGGCTGCTAGAGACGGCACTGGTCCCAATTCGGAAGCACATGCAGCCGTCGCCTCAACTACCAGCCGTGATGGTTCCCCTCGTGATACTCAGACCACTCGAAATCAGAACTATGACTCGAACCGTCCCACCCGGTTCAATCAAAACCGCCGCAGCGGCCCACGCCGGGATAACCCAAACCGCAACCAAAACCCAACTAACGGCCCAATTAATTCTGGCCCAGCCCACTATCGGTCAGGCACTCCCGGGTCTGGGTCCAGCAGCCGTGGCTCGTCTAATCAGAACCCGTCAAGGAACTCGTGGAACCAGCAGTACTACCCCATGCCACCACCGTATTGGGCCAACTCGTTTTGGGCCAATGCACCACCCCCGTGCCCCTACCCAACCCAACCGGGTTGGGTCTCACCTTGGACCGCCCCACAGCAACCACCGTCCTCGGCACCGAACCAGTCTGCCCCTGAAGCACATATGACTGATGTCAACCCCTTGGAACCTACTGAACTTGCAGAAGCCTTTAACACTGTGGCTTTGGAACCCGAAACTCCTAGTTGGTTCATGGATACTGGAGCATCAGACCACCTCACCCGAGACTCAGGTATGATTTCTCACCCGTGTCATCAATCTATTAAAAATGTGTTGGTTGGAAATGGACATCGGTTACCAGTTGTTGGATCAGGCCACACCAGTCTACCCACCACCTCTAAAGCGTCAAATTGG